>NW_009222298.1:12382-17480 GCF_000690835.1 Fulmarus glacialis | reverse complement strand
ACCTTAATGATTCTATGATTCTATAGAGGGGGACAATCCCTTCCCTTGATCGACTGGCTGCACTCCCACTCATACAGCCCAGATTATTTGTTTCTTCGAGTTCACACAAAGAGAAATTACACCTGTGTTATAAATACACAAAACCTCCATACGACTTTAAAATGAACATCACTATTGGTGTTAATTGATAGGAAGTAATTTTTCCAAATTGGAATTCTTTGTCCTCTTTACTGATTTTATTTGGAAAAAGAATTTTTATTTGGAAAAGACATGCAGGAAAGTAGATGGGGTAACACTCCATACTGTCATGCCTACTGATCTTCTAAGGATACTGTAACCAAGCAAGTATTTTAGTCATCCAGCTCCTGGAACACAATTCTCAAAGGCTAGTTAGCTATGAAATTCCCTCTACAAGGAATGGGGAAAGTTATGTGCCTGTTTCAAAGATTTATGTGTTTTCCTGTAGCCGTGGATTAGACACTTGTCTGAGTCTGGGATTCATTGCTTCAAATTTCCCCTCCAAATCTAGGCTCCAATTTGTACCTTTGGCTGTAGAGAACTGACTCAGTATTTTTATTCGGGGGAAAAAAAAAAAAGAAAGGAGAAAGGTGGCAGTGGAAGCGGTATAACAGATTTAAGAGACTGAAGACTAAAATATTCACTTAAGAATTAGCAGGTTCAAACTTGCATTTTCCAGCTCCCAGGAAAGCACACTTCACACCTGGTTACAGGTTGCTGAAACGAAAACTCTGTGGAGCAAAGAACGTGAGACTCACAAGCCAGAAGGACAGGGGAAAGAAACAGAGACCTGCAATCCCTCTTAATGATCCCTTGCTTACTGCAGGTATCTTGCTGCTGAATCATGAACCATATACATTTCAATTTTTTCAGCATCAATGAAAAATATGCATAGTAAGTATAAGCATTCGTGTACTGTTTACTCAAAGATGAATTTTCATTAATTTTTTCACTCTTCACCACTATTTTTTACATATGTTTTACATTTCCTTATTAAGGGAAGATAATTTTGGTCTCTTATTTCTACAGAAACTCAAGAGTCTTTGTAGTATTATGCAAGCAGCAGACATCAACACCTATATTTAAGTATGACACATTATAAGCTTATATTATCACTTATAATTTGACTCCATTTTAACTATTTGGACTGTAAAGCTCCATGGTGAGTGTTTTGCCTCAGGCGAAATTTTTTCTGGAAGGCATAAGCAAAAATAGTTCAGTCATTTCAGAGTGAAGATGGGGAAAACCCAGTTTTGCCGATATTTACACAGCTGTTTCAATGAGAATCTCTAGTGCTTCCACACTTCGGAGCAGGGACTTGACATTTGGCAGAGAAGTTGCTCTCATGGCAAAGTGCCTTTTCCGCCACAGTGAAAATCCACATAAATTTGACTAAAATAAAACCTCCTGAAAATACTACTTGTATACGCTCTGCACAGGTTTGTTAGCAGAAAACCTGTAACTGAATTATCAAAATACTTTCCTTGCATTAACTTTGCTTCCTACTCAGGCGACAGGAGCTCAGAGGGAAAGCAGACGCATGTTGATGAAGATGAAAGGGTGAGGGATGGGACAGGGACCGGGAAAGGCGAAGGGCATCATGGCTACAGGCTGATGGACCACTGAGTTGGTAGTCTCAGATGTCTCATCTCTTTCCAGATAGCAGAGAATACTCTTTCTTCCCAACAAGTATTTCAGAGGAAAAATTCTTATAGCCAAAATATAACACTGATTTTGAAATTTCTCTGCTGTCCTTCATACTAATTTTTATCAGTAGTTTATTCCTGCACATTTAGACCATGTGATCTTTAATGCCTTATAGCTGTATTTACTAACATCTTACTTTTATTATTTTTATGAGTTAAGGATTTTCCCCCCAAGCATTCAATTATGAGACTTAGCTAGTTTAGGCAATTATTTAAAAAAAAAAGAAGTATAATTTTTTTTCAACAGAAAGTAGATTTTTTTTTTTCTCTCCCATTTGTTTTTTCTCAGTTAAGAACAGGCTTAAACAGCATAGCTGTTTGCTTATAAGGACCTGTATTTCACTTTGGTCAAATTGAATTTGAAAATTGCAGAAATTTTTAGCTCTTAATAAACTGCTAATATTTGGTCAAAATAGTCCTTCGAACTTCAGAAATGCACACAAATACACACTGTTCCATGCATGCTCATTCTCAGGGACTGGATTCAAAGATAGAAAAGCAACAAAACTTTTTCTTGTCAATGCCACTTTTAAAATGCTGGGTTTTGGGGAGGTACATTTTTAAGTCTTTTCAGCTGTCACTGAGCAATATTTTGGTACTATAAACTAGACGAAAGGCAGTCAAATAAAATGCATCAGTGAAGAGCCATTGCTTAAATTTTTATTCACTACCAACTTGCACAGAGCTGATGTGGAGCTTGAGAAAAGGGATATTCGAAACCCTACTGTCTGCAAAGGAAGCAAAGATTGACTCATAACACTTTCGCAATGATGCAAAAAATGATTCCTTTCTCTCCTTTATTAATAGATGACTTAAAATTTAACCTGATGTTTAAGAATGCTTACAACCCCCCAGGTCCAAATGGCATTTTTTCCCCACCAAATACACTGATGCAGATGACCCTCCTTCCAATCAAATATCTTGTGAAAGAAAGCTTAAAGAGAGGAAAAGGTTTGACCAATTCTACATTTCATACTAATACATCACTGTTACCTGATACGGTAATAGCTTTTTGTTCTCTTTAAGAAAAGGAAAAAAAATATTACAAAGATATTTTGTAAAGAAAGTTTACTTTTTAGCTGCTGATACTTTAAATCCAGACCCCTGTGCAAGTCTTTCACAACTAAAAATTGTAAAATACTCTGTAAGACATGTAATCACTAAGATGCAATGGGTATCTGTTTATACTAAATGAACCCCTTAAAATTTTTTTACTTTATGTGAGCTAACCAGTAAAAGGATAATAGCATGTCTCTTCTTTTTTTAACTTAAGCTCTCAGCTTCCTTGTTTTAAGACCTGACATGGGCACACCTATAGAGCACTTATCATACACCCAGAATCAAGTAATTTAGACTTTTTTTTGCAGGGGGGTAATAATTTAGGCACATCTTACTGACAAAGAAAACCAATTATTATTAGTAATAAAATCTGCATTCCTTTTGGAAGGATTACAATACAAAAAGCAGGAAAATAAATTAAAACACAATATGGAGTGTTTTTATACAGTCAATAATGATAACAATAGTATAAGAATAGTTTTATGCACACACAAATGCCAATTTGCATATAAAGAGATGGATATCCTACCTCAGGAGTTAACAGTGTCACCATTAATGACTTTCTATTGCTCTGTATTTTCAAAGTGGTCTTAAAACACTAACTAATACATCTTAGAAGTTTCTGTGTAGGTTTTGGTGTTACACAGAGCTTCTCAGACTCTCATTAGATGTCAGCAATGGTTTAACCATTATGGTCGTAAGTCACCACATCCATTCTCTTCCAAAGTGAAGGACCACAGTGCACCTGTGACGAACATAAATGTAAAGCACATTTCACATCTCTAACCTCTCTGATTATTTCAGCTGTTGGTAACAAGCACAAAATAATTTCTACTGTTTCTCAAAATGCAAAGCTAACCACAGTCTTTCTAGTTCCACCCCAAGTTATACCATAACATAACCTGCCAATAATGTTAGTATGTAAGAATGGCTCGTAAGAGACTTTGAGTAATCCCTCTGACACAACGTATTAAAAAAAGATCAGAAACATTCACCCATGTGTCAGCTGTTCACTTGCCCCCCCCAGTCCTGCTTTAACCTAGCTTTCAGCTCCTCCTGATTCTGTCTGCCATTACAGCAGCAGCAAGCAGCAGAGCTGCACCCATCCTCACCAGTGAAACTTCCACAGAGCACCTTTAATTAGTGCAGGGGGTGGCTGACATGCTCTGGGTGAAGGTTCAAGTGCTCGATCATCTCCAGATGACTGATCTCTCAACTGAGTTGCATATTTTTGCCTACAAAAATCAAGGAGAGGTGGAGGAGAGAGAAGCCTGGGGATAAGGAATCAAATAAATTTCTACCAGCGTGGAGGTAGAAGTAAATAACAAATAAATCACTGATTTAAAAATAATTCTAATGAATCAAACAGCTCTGTGAATGCACGCACAGTGCTGTTACTTCATCACTAATATGGTCCAGTTCCTTGTATTAGTAAATTTGTAAAATATTCTGTAAGACATATAGAGTCCAAGATACAATGGATATCATTAAATGAAACCCTTAAAATTGTTTTACTTCATGTGAACTAACCAGTGAGAGAATAACAGCATGTCTCAATACATCAACTCTTATAATCACTTTTCTAAATAAATACTTTGTTGCAGCAGCTTTATTTTTAAATTGGGGCAATTGGTTTATCTGAAGTGAAACGCACAACTTCTATTTAAAATTTTTATAAGGATCCTTTTTGCTTATAAGGCTGATTTTATTTAAATTTTGTGCTCATGCGAAGTCATTTAAAACCAAGTTGCTAGAACGCCTATGAGGTGAAGCTGAAGGGGTAAACCATTTACACTTGATGTCTACAATCACTAATCCATAGGACACAGAATCATATAACACGCAAATTACCATAGAGACATAGCACCTCATTAAGTCACCTTACAATGGGTGATTGTTAAAATTAAAGTTGCAAAGGCTACTAACTGATACGGCCTCTCCTGCCACAAGCTGCTGGAGCAGTCACCTTTTTTTCTGCAAAGGCAAACCCATTTCCCGAGCCTCTCCCTGGAACCAGCCAGCTGAGCCAGAGAAGAGGCGTCATGAACTCCCCCGCATGTGGCAAGGTCTGAGCAGAGTTTGAACTGTGGGGCTTAAACTCAGGGGACGGGGGGCAAATTGCAAGGTGAGAGAGCTGATGGGTAGGACCGCATATGTGTATCTGAGGGTGTGGAAGAAAAGCTTCAACGAAAGGGCAACAACGCAAGCACAGTGCAGGAGGAGGAGGCTGCCAAGTTGCAGGAAGCAACTAGTGAGAGCCGTGACGGGCGAGAGTGCCAGCTGAAGTGAGGCCCCATTCTGAGAGCAAAGAAATG
>NW_009222298.1:1511-12351 GCF_000690835.1 Fulmarus glacialis | reverse complement strand
GTTTAATTTCACCTTCTAATGGCATTTAGGAAACACCATTTACTTTGATTACAGGTGAGGCTATAAAACAGAAAAGTTGCACAACTGCTTCTGCCTCAAGTCTGTATTCCAAAGATTTCACAACTCCTGAAACACCCACACCACATTCCCTCACTGAAACCACTCAATGGTGCTCAAAAAACCTGGAAAAAAACCCAGCCTTAATTTCCCCCTCCCCCCAAGATCAGACATGAAAAAAGACTTGTATTCAGCAAGTGGAATAAATGGGTTTCGTACTAGCGGAATTGGTGCCTGTAACTATACCTCTAATGTGAAATGACATTTTCGTCATTTCAAGAAATCATTCATATTCTTTAGGTACAAGTAGGATACTTGCTCATGCCACTTTCAGAAGTAAGGGATTACACACAGAAGAATGGAAAACTATATCGTAAGTAAATATTCCCAAGACAGGATCTGAAATATTAGTAATATTAGATGTGAATACACTAATCTGAAGACTTTGTCTTCACTCAGATATAAGATCAAACTATTTGCATGAAGAAAGAACAGTGTCTTGCACACTAAATACTCTTGCACCTCTGGAAAAATAAGAAGAAAGTTCCTCATGGTACTGAGTATATATCCCCTATGTTCTTCTTCCATGTTTGAAAGAAGTGTATCATTCCTCTTTATACAATTACAATATAAAAAACCTCACAGGAGACCAACGAGCTGTGAGTACATCTCTAATCTCGTGTTAATTCAGAAATCAAACTCTCTCTAAAATCTGAACTCCCCAGCTGTTCCTATTTCCCACACATCAGCTTAAATTTTAGCTGAATCTGGGATAAGCTAACTGGCTGACCAACTCGGGTGGCGATGGTAGGGAACACTTTACAGACAAAATTTGCTACTGCAGCACTGCAGTGGACCTGTTCAATCTCCGATCTCAATCCAAGTTCAGCCATAAGCGTGAAAGATAACACAGATCTAGTTAGTTTTTACTCAATTAACATGGCATATCAGACTTTCTTACCTGTATGCACTCTTCTGGTAGGTAATATAAGTAAGAGATAGAATGAGCCATTAGAGGACTCACAAACTATTTAATAGAATAGCATGCAGGTCCTTCACACTAATACTTTCTCCTCAGTATAAAATGGCAGTTTTGAAGTCACAAATGATGGTGATAATTAGTTGCTAGTGTTAAACAAACCAGATCAGGGAGGTGGTTTACAACTATTCTCTTAATAGCATCTCTTAGGCTTCCTGACAGCATCTAAAATGGCGCCTGGACTGCCTGACGTGGCTGGAGAACCTCAATAGCTTTATCTAGCATATCCATTAACAATAAAAACTGGGAGACAGACTTGTCACAGGTTACAGTGTTCAGGTTAAGGACTTCAACAGAAGTCATTTAGGTATGATACCTCATTAAAATTGTGCTCAAAAGCTGCTATTGTGTCACCTGTGACATAGAAATGCTTGTCAGAAAACCAGTCATTAACATATCTATTTTTTCTCCTGCATGGAAAGGCTGCAATTGAGTTTCACTGTTTATGGCTATTTCTGTTGGTTTAGAATAATTCTTTCTAGACTGGGCTTTTTTTTAAAAAAAAAAAAAAGTCTGGCCAATGTTACCTAGATTTAAGTTGTGTGTCCTGCACTCCTATAGGTCAATTAAAAAATTTCAGTCTTGCTTTATAAACCATCTTCACATGAGATCGTAACATAAACCATTTGTAAGATGGCTGAATAAAGCTGACTGGCCTGTGGAAGAATGTAGTAACTTGTATGACAAATTTGATGTAACTTCATTTAAAAACTTAAAAAAATAACTTTTACAAGTTTAAAAACTCTTTTAAAAATTCTTTAGATGTGAGTTAAGTTCTACTATCGCTCTCAATCTGTTTCAGAAATACCAAACCCAAAATCTTAAAATATTAAGAGGAATCTTAACATTTCCACTGCCTGCACTGAACCACTTCAGTTCACACAGACTCCTTCAGGGCATTCAGAAACCATGTGGCCTGAAGTCTCCTTGAGGATTTCGTTCCATGACATACCAGGCCATTCCCAAGGATGAAAAGGAGCCTGGTTACTTCCCAACAAGCTTGACATTGTTTTGCCATTTCCTGAATGAGCATATCAGTCCTTGGCCACCACACAAATCATCTAGTCAGAACAGGCTATTTTTATAGTTCCCAGATGGTCTTTCTGTACTTTCATGCATGACATGAGTTTTGCAGGATACAACCACTCTGGCGACCTTGGTACATGTGAAACTGTTCTCTCCAAGCAAAGAAAGGTAGGAGCTGTGTCGTGCACATGGGTACATCTATTTATAGTTATGTCATGCACTTTAGCTAGCACTGCATCATTTTATTTTCACAATGTACCTTGGCATTTGTCATTGGCAGGAGTTCAATTTGTGTCATAAAAAATATACTGTGTCCAGTTTCAGTTCATTCTAGTTATCTGCTGCTTCCAAAGGGAAATCTGACAAGCCATTTGCGTTCAGGAGTCGATCGGTACTTTTGACCCCAGCTCCATATTTTGACAGCGAACACTCAGCAATATTACCCGTTTCTGAAATTATATTGGAGATACTACTGATTTTCAGCATTGCTGAAAAAACTCTTCCAAAAGATTCCCTTGAGGCTGTCTTCACATAGCCTTGGAACTAGTAAGAAAAAAAGTCCAGATTCAAATATTTTGACCTCACCATTATTAAAACTACCTCTAGGAAACCCAACAGAAACTGTGCCACAAATTACATTCCTTTCTGAGGATAACCAGTTACTCATATAGATTGCTGCTTAACAAAATGGGTAATTTACCACCTGTACAGCAATTCACGTAAATGGACATAAATGGTGTTAGTCCGTGCAATAAAACCAACAACTCTGATGCGGTCAAGATGCTCACAGCCTCTGAAGGCTCCTTCCACACTACTGAGACCCTAAAGCGTGACTGTAGTTTGGGAGACCACAGAGAAGGTGGAGCCCGTTGTAAAAAGTAGAGATGACTGTTTATCTGCCCAAGAACATTAATTACAGGGGAAGAATTTAAAAAGTATCCCTGGTGCTTCAACTGCCCTTTTTGGCTCATTACTGTGTAGCTCTGGGCCATAACTGAAACCAAACTACACATCAACGAAGGGTATTGACACATGACAGAAAAGGCTTGCGGACTTGGACTTGTAGATAAGACAGCAAGTAATAACTTCTGCATGACAACTATTCCAGGCACTTGCTATACTGGTTTTCATATTCTGCTCCACTTCTGGGCACTGCATCAACTTACAAGAACTTAAAGAAAAGCTGTTGATGATGATGATGAATGGCATGTTGGTTTCAAATAGGTTGATACATAGATGAAGAAAAATGTTTTATGGAGCTGCAAATATAATGAAAAAGTGACAGTATGCATAAAGCCACAGGGGACACAACAGAAAAGATGCAACGTGTCTTTTTTCTCTCACTTGGAACAAATTCACAATTTTAATATAGTGTTATAGCAAGATTCACCAAGGAGCTTTGTTTTCTCTCTCCATTAGGGACTCGAGGGAAAACTCCGCTCTGGGTGTCTGAAGTTCAAACTACACCTTCCAGTACTAAACTCCTTGGTCTATACTTTGACACAGAATTGACATTTTCCTTCCTTGTGTTCAAAACTCTCTGCAGTTTTAAAAGCAAGTCTGGTAGTCAATACAGCTACACATTAATCTCTCTGACCTCAAAACTAAGGAAAATAAATGCCCCTGAACAAACTCAAAGAAGAAATGCCACTCTTGGATAGCTGAATTGTGCCCATAAAGATGGCAATAGACTATTATTGAAACCGTAGACACACTTCTGTTTGGTTGGCTTAGCTACGGAAACCAGGGCTAAAGGCAGAATGAATTATATGCCCCAGATATCTGCTCTAGGCGTACCCCAACCTGCAGCCTGGAAGGAGATATGGGTCTCGCTCCAGAGCTTCGCTCCTCCTCTGGAGCCCTCACGCGCGTTGGACAGAAGTCTGCAGGGAAGGACCCCGGCGTGCAGCAGCAGCAGGGCCCCCCCTCCCCGGCGCACTCACTGCGGGCGCAGGCTGCGCCAGAGCTGCGCCTGCCCTGCACTCGGGACAAGGTGCTGGGACAAGCCTGCGGTCCGTACCGGCAGGGGATTAGCATCCCGGGGCCCTTGGTCTCAGCCCTCGGCTGGTAAGTCTGAGAGCTACGTTAGATGCCACCTTAATATGAACAGCAGCAACTGATAAAAACAAATGGATAAAAATCAGGATGTCTGGCTCTGAAGTCTGGCTCCATCGCAGATTTGTTTTGTGACCTTGATTTATACCTGAAAGGGGGTGTTTTGCCAGCTTCAGTCAGCGAGAGGTAAGGTGGCTTTGGTTAGGCGAATGACGAAATGGAGGTATCATGTGGCAGCAGCAAAGACTCCTGCCATGGCCCTCTCCACTACAGCACCAGTCCTGCCACTGAAAATATCTCTGTGATGCATGAATGCAGCGCAGAGGCAGCAATGCAGGTGTAACTCGTATCTTACAACTAAGGTGAAAAATTGTGTGATATAATAGAGACCTATGCACACACTGAATTATTTTTCTCTACTTTAATAAAGAGAAAAATCCCTTTTTAGAAAGAATTTCACTAGTGTTTTACAATCTCTCTTTAGCTATCAGCTTAAATAACGTCATTTGATCACCCTTACAAGTGAGTCGGATGGTAAATGGAGTTCATGGTAAATCCAGTGATTAATTACAAATTGTTATAGTCTGTTTAGATTAGCTTAAAAACATGTGTTAAAAAGACACATATTTGTTTTCATATCCTACACAATCCCCCTTGCCTTAAAAGCTCGGAACTATCCCAACATTTAGTAACAGCCACCTGCACTCATAGAGAAAAACAGTATTATCCAGAGATAAAATCCTTTGCTATGAAGTCTTACGTTTTGTCTTGTATAATCCCTAAGCCATTTTTGTGCCAGAGAAAGAAAAACATCTGTAGTACTGAAAATTACTACATTTATTTGGAACCACAATGTGCTTGTGAAGAAAACCATCATTTGGACACTGAAATTAAGAGAAAATATTTCAAGCTTGCTCCATATTGTCCCAATGAAGTATGTTTTATAATTCAAAATAGTAAGAGAAACTACATAGTTTAAGCTGAAGACTGATTCCCGAAGATTACATTTGATTCTCAATTCCAACTCCGCAACCTTGGGAAATACAACTTAATCTTTTTACTTACAGCCCACTGTAAAGTGCTTTATAATAGTTTGCTTAGGATTCATCCACCTCACCAGTGTTTTGTGGTAATTAGCTGGACAAAATTTACAGAAAAAATGAAATGAAAACCAAGATGATAATGCAAACCTTATCAAAGGATACAAACATATCTTCATTTTTTAAAATTCCCTTCAAGATACATCATCTCACAATGATTAAAAAAAACAACCCTGACTTTGAATTCAAGGTTGATTGAATTTCGTCACACTCACAACCTTCCGGCTTCCTGTTAATTCAAATTATTAATTGGCAGATATCCAGAAGAAGCAGGGGAGGGGAAATCTAATTTGTGCATGTATTTAGACAACTAAAAACTCCCTTTACAATTGCTTATCTCCATACTCACTCTGTTCATCTTCCAGAAAAGCAACAAAATAAAAGCAGAAGCACTTTCTTAGTGGAACAGAATGAAGTGCTAAAAGTATAACACATTTTTCAGCAACTGCAGAAACACACATCCTTGCCTTTTTTGCTCCCCTTGTTTTCATCACTGGTATTAGCAGTTATTTTTTAACCGCTACACAATATGGCAAGCCCCTCTGACAGGAGATGCAAAAGCAAAGCCTCTTTCCTGAAGAACTTGCAGTTAAAGCTCTCGACTAAACCCAGCGGAGTTATTAAAGTAAAGGATGAGACTTTATGGCTCTGAAGTGAAGCGGGGGCATGACAGTGATCCTGCGGTATTACAGAACCTCATCTCTTGCAGGTCTAATAGAGGCACAGTTTACGAGGAAGGAGAGGAGGGATGAAGGGGTCTACATGTAAGTGCACAAAAAGAAAAGGATTCCTCCACTTTCTCAGTTCGCTCTTTCTTACGTCACCTCCCATGATTATTTTTGTCTTTTATTGTTTCTTTGTTATGCTTTTAAAATTTCCCTATTTCCCCTCAGGGCTTGGGGTATTCAGAATGAAGGTTATATTTGCACTGGCGTGGCTGAAACTTTGCCCTTTTCTATTTCCAAGATGCAGTTGACTAAACTTGGCAACATTTACAGTATCTGCTGAAATCAACACCTGACTTCCTCTATACCAAGTAGCATTAATTAGATAACTGACATTAAAAAAAAAGAAAGAAGATGATCACTGTCATCCGCCTCTTTTTGGTATCAGTCATTTTTACTGCCACCATTAAAAGAGTGAATGGTTAAATCTGGAAATATTTGTAGCATAAAAAATACACAAAGATTCAAGCTCAGCTGTGCCAGGTTATGTAGGCAGTAAAAGGGCTGGAGCTAAAAGCAGTACACAGAATCACAGAACCATGTAGGTTGGAAAAGACCTTCAAGATCATCGAGTCCAACCATACAATTGCATTCATATGCCCTGCAATTTGTCCCTTACTGAAACCCCTGTGAACGCCTGATGGCCGAAAGCAGAAAGCCTGGGGTGTTCCGGCTGCCACCGGTGGGTGACCCCAGGAGGCTGCAGGCCACTTATGGAGGGGGAGAACTCCGGCGTGGGGAGCTCCGCCACGCTCGGGCAGAATCAGTGCAGGGCCGTGGCCCCGCTGGCGAGGTTTTGCACTTCTTGCCGTATGGCCTGCAAAACCATTTGAACAAATGGCATTATGGACTTGGGATTTTATGTTGCTTTTCATATTATTCCCATAATGGAATAAAGTAAAATGGACTTTGGGAAACCAAAAGTCAACCTGCAGAAATTTTTTTTGTTGCACATCACTGCTAATAAGATGTCTCAAAGTGAAATTAGCCCAGATCTTTAAGGCAATGCTCCAATACCCCTTTTTGTCATGTTGCTGCCATAGATAGATACGAACGGCTGTAATTGACCGAAACGTATTCAACCATTCGACTGTTGCACAGGGAGGGTAGGTTACACCTGCCCGTCTCTCGTCAGTATGGACTCTGGCTAATAGTCAAATCTGCAGTAAACAGTCACTTGTCACCATGTGCAACAGCACCAGTTCTCAGCATACAGTGAAGAGACTCATGTATGAAAGATAT
Source organism: Fulmarus glacialis (assembly GCF_000690835.1). NCBI lineage: Eukaryota > Metazoa > Chordata > Aves > Procellariiformes > Procellariidae > Fulmarus > Fulmarus glacialis. Next base: position 5,107 of record NW_009222298.1, on the reverse strand, counting down.
ATGAGCTACAAGCTACGCTGTTACTCTCCAGAGTCTGCACGCAAATTAGAAGGCATAATTTAGCCTGTAACATAATCAAATACCCTTTAAACATGAGGGGAATAACAGTTTGTTTCAGTAGGTTCAACACTCAATTCTAACATTTCAGAAGATAGTGCACCATTAAGCAAAGCACACAAAACCTCATTTTTCAACTGCTCCCCCTTCCCAAATCTTTATGCATTCGGAAATACTTCCACTGTTCCGCCAGTTCCAAGAGGTAAATAATTTCAGTTCTTGTTTAAACTGATTTGGAAAAAACGATGCACCCTGTCATCCCTTCCCCACGCCCTGGGGTGCTGCAAAATCCAGTCACATCTGCACTGCATACAGTAAGTAACCACATCTTGTTTTTAAGTCTTGACCACATCCTTTTACCTCCATTTTAGCTTGGTGGGCCTAATTTAAGTAGTGGCTTACTAATTAGATGAAAAAGCATTAAAAATGCCTGCAAAACTAATCAGGAATCAAGTCCCAGTGGCTATTTCACCTTCAATGGGCTAATTTCCTTAGTTGCCAGATCAAAGGTACTGCAGATGGCACAGATGCAAACAGCAGAATTCAAACTTGAGGATTATAGACAATCAAATGCCACTGATGAGCAAAGCAAAACTAGTAATTATAGCTTTTATAAAATGCATAGGAAGTAAGAGGTTCATAAGAATTCTACTGATGCCCCAGTTCCTTTTTGCTCCCAGGTCTGTTTACTTAACATTTACTATACCGATCAGGTATAATACAAATGGGGATGGGGGGAGCATAACATCGACTGGTTTTATTCCAATACTGGACTGAAAAGCCTATTAATTATGTGAGATTACACACCATCCACAAGGAAATCACTGTTGTTTTCAACTGTTAAATTGAAATTACTAGGGGAAAAAAATCACTGTGCTTTTAAAGCAATGACCAAATAACTTTTTATATATTGTCTATGATCCAGAAGGAATGGAGGTAATTTCTAAAGGCAGGTTAATTTTTATGTGCTGTATCAGTTAAAAACTCTACATGCTAACCAAAACCTATTCTGCACTGTTCAAAACAAAACTAAGAGTGGCTAAATTAATAGAACCATTCAGATGACAAGATATAGCATACAATAAATTGTCATGGGGTTTAGGGTTTTTTTATGCCCAGTCTTTAGGCTCAGATAGTACAAAATACAGGAGTAGAAAAATGTGATCACAGAATGCATGAATTCATCTGTTTTATCAGTTCAGTTCTAGTTTAAAGCAGTTTAAATGAGCTTTGATAATGAAATGCGACAGGACCAGATCAAACGGTGCAAGTGATTTGATTAGCTCCATGCTAACCATCACGGGTAGATTTAATTTAGAATGGAGCGATCACGTCTGACTGTGGCAAACAGCTCAGCATCTGCCTTCCAAGGTAACACCTTCACCACAGAGAGACTGAGATCTGCTGTCTTCACAAAGTTTTTAGCTAAATCCCCCAAGCTTCTGGTAACTTCTCAAGACAAACAACTACAATAAAGAGAAGGATGCAAGCTTCTCGAACACAAATAAACCACTTGATGAATAAAATCTGCTGTGTAAACTCCGTCTAAATCTACTGAGAAGTATAATTAAAATTATGTAACCAAGCCTTGGGGCTGAGTTTAGCAGTCAACTAGAGCAACTGGGACAAAGCCACAGCAAAAACCATATACCTAAAATATTTCATCAACACGTCAACTCCAGTAGTAACGAACATGCCACAGTACCAGAAATCTTATTTCCTCCATCTCTGTAAAAACAAGGCCACTCCTATTTTGCTCTCTCTTTCAAAGGGACGTGCAATTCTTCCACTGCATAGCAACAAGGGTTTAAATCAATACAAATGCAATCTCATTTGTCTCCAATATATTTGTGTCAAAATTTTAGGAATGCAAAACATAATATAATGATGCAGGCCATTACCTAGCAATGAGTTCTTAATATTCGCTCCCCTGTGAAATCCTAAACCAAAACTGGCTTAAGAGTCAAGAGAAGAACACATGCAAAGAGGCTAAACTTCAAAAAACCTCCAGCAAAGTTAAGATACTCTGTACTCACAGTGCTGTATGCAACGCCAGAGCAGACACTGATTACAGGATGGGCTACCACAGTAAGAAGAGAGAGCTCTGAGAGACATGGCACCATGAAAGCTTTGGGGAATGACTGAAATAAGCACCGCAAGAGAAATGGAAATTCTACGTAAGGAGATTTTGTAAATTCTCAAAACATTGACATTGATGGAAAAGTTAATATAAAGGAAAGAAAGATGGTTAGTTTATAGGGGAAAAAAAAGGAAAACAGTTGGCAAATTTGTATTTATACCTATCACAAAATTGGTAATAGGCAATAAGAACAGGCTTAATCTACCTCAGATAGACACCAAGATTTCCCTCATTTTTGAATTTTGGCCGCACTAGCTCATCAAGCATCTACAGAGTGGAGAAACTCAGAGGATCCTGAGGCTCCAGCTTCCCAGCTGGGGCTGTCAGACCATTCTTTCCTCCCCTTCCACTCAACTTCTCTGATCCAACTGCTGCTACTCAACCCCTTCCCCATCCCTTGGAACACAGTCTTCAGATCCATGGAACTACGGATAGCTTGCTTCCTTGACTTTTGCTGGTCTGACCTTGGGTTAGTTTATTTAAAACGGATATTGTTACTCTTTTTCTTTAATGATCTTTGCATAACTTTAGACATCTACTCTCGGGGAGAATTTCCACTCTTTTGAGCTTGCAAACACTGTATATATTAACAGACTTCCAAAACATTATCTAATTAGGATGAATTCAAAATATTTGGGCTTACTCTTAAGCAGATAATTTGCAAACATCTATCAGTATCTAGAGAGAAATCGAATGTGTACATAAAAAGGGAAAACAGCTTCTTCAGTTTACTCCTAAATAGAGATTTATCAACTCAAATTGTTTAAAACAGAATCATCGCACCGTGATTAAAAGTTTGACGTAAAGCTAAAGTTGTTTAAAAGAAGGAAATGAACAAAAATATTGGAATGATATTGTATAATCTGGAAAGGTTTGAAGCAATGTTTTGGGAAAACATGTCTGGAAAGACCTCCTCGCATATCAGATACCAAGTTTAGCCTCAGTCATATTTTATCACAGCTGAACTTTTGGCTCAAAAAATAAAGAATTTGCAAAAAAATCATGAAACTGGTGGTGTAAAATGAGGTTATTGTGCTAAAACCTTAAGTAATATATTTTTAAAACATGGGATTAATTTACATTTGAGGTCAAATTTTGAAGAAAATTATTAAGCCCCAAATGACCAATGATATTTAATATCTGTATTCATGGAATGGAATCACATAAGTAACAAGGACACATGGCTTTATTTAAGGCCAAATTACAGTGTTTATTCAAAAAGGTGCACTACACCCTTCTTTTGTACCAGTAAAAGGATTATTGTTTTTGCATGATGATGCTCAATTTTTAATATAGAGGAAAAGACTCATCTCAATGTCAAAACGTATTCATGTCAAATCTTTTTTGGAACAAAGTTCGTAACTTGAAAGCTCAAAGGACAAATAAGCATATTTTCTGC
>NW_009222298.1:0-1480 GCF_000690835.1 Fulmarus glacialis | reverse complement strand
TACAGACATAAGAAGATATTCTAATATTAAGCAAGTCTTCAACATTGAACTTATTAATAATAAGGCAAGATGATTAACATGTTTAAAGTCTAGTTTGAGTTATATGAGCCATATGATTCAATCCCTGTATAAAAGCCAGCAGCTACACTTGAATTACACCAAGATTTCTCCAAGCTAATTTTGTTTTGCTATCAGTGTTGAGCAGAAGAGGCAGAAACAGCAGCAGCATCCTTAAGCCAGAAGCAGCATTTGACTGCTCAGGAAGTATTTACCTACCATTTTGAAGCAACTCCTTGCTATACCTTGATCTGGAACAGTATTTCTGAACTAGCAGTCCAGAAATTGCCATTAATTAGCATGGTAGGAATACTTCTTAAGACAGATAGCTGTTTTTCTAATTTTGTCAACTATACTTAATGGGACATATTCTGAACACACGTTTTTAGATAAATCAGCTAGAAAGCAAGTTTGCCTTAATGCCTTTTGCAATTGCAAAAGGAAGAACTGGTTGGTAAAGGCAAAAGTACACTAAGAAGCTGAAAATACTACTGTAAACAAATTGCAAGTTGATCTTTCACCTATTATACATTTTTCATAATTGCCTATCTAGACAAAAATTATTAAATGTGTGATATACTATATATGTATATAATTAAAAAGATCATAGACAATTAATATATAGTGTAAATAGTTCAGCATAAAAGCAAAAGTATTATTTCATTTGCAGGCCAGTTCCAGTTCTGTCTGGGAATAAGGTATGTGATGTAGCTAATCTATTAAGGAGGCTCTCAAACAGTAACCTAAAGGGAAGCTTTAATTGCTTTTTTCCTTAGTATCTTCCACGAAGCTTAACCTCCAGTTTTGCTTGGCACTTTACATTTCAATGAAGAGAGGAAATGCCTAGCCAGAGTCTTGGACTCACTGGAATCAGTAAGAAAGGTGCCAGTGGCCTCAGACCAGCTATTACTAATAAGGATGAATATAGATCACTACAGTACAAACTCTTCAAAACATGGTATCGTTGCCTTTTTGTTTATGAAGAATTCACTGAGTCAGACTGGCATCTCTTCTGTGTTGTGGAGAATCAAAAATATCTTATACTTTTAAAATTAGTTTTACAACGTTGAATGTAATCATTCTTTAAACATACAAACTAAAAAAAAAAAAAAGTTTTTTTTCTGTTTTCTATCAAGGAATGTAAAAATGATTAAGATGAATCATTATATCCAGAGACCTTGATTATGGGGGGAACTGAGTAGGGACTAGAGAGAAATTATTTTACATTTCCTTGATCAGATATATATGATCATGCTATAGAAGAAGGCTCCTATGATTGATTATTCTGTTTATTAGGACTGGAAGCAGGCTAGATAAAAGGGAAATTAATTTGTGCATGCATCAGTTGAACTAAGCTTATTTAAACTGATTTAAGTTTAAGATCATTAAGTTTAAGGAAAACTCAACGGATCAACACGTGGCT
>NW_009222297.1:0-6327 GCF_000690835.1 Fulmarus glacialis | reverse complement strand
TGTGTGTGTGTGTGTGTGTGTGAGTGGTACCCAAGACATGGGGTGAGATGAGTCTCTTTTGTCCCGGCCCCTGAGCTGCCCATCTCTGCTGAAGAATGCCTGAATCACACAGCGTATCTTTCCTAAACATAGTTGTACATAAACATAACTTTTTACTCTCCTCTCTCCAGTAAATATAACTTAGGCAAGGCACCTTGCTAGGGGCAATGACAGAGGCATGGCCTCATGCTTGGGGCCCCTCCACTTGTCCTGAGCACGGCAATAAATTGGAAGGGGTGAATGAATGGCTCCAGAGAGTCTCACCTGTCTCAAGGCTTGTCAAGGTCCTAGACCTCTCAGACTCAGCATGATGCTCAAGTCCCAGGTGGCAGTGAAGCACAGAGCATACTGTTATGGCACATCAGTCCCAAACAGTCCTAGCCTTTTTTTTGATGAATCTGAAGTCAAATTACTTACTGCTGCAGGCCAAACCCACAGCACGAACTGGCCTCGGCATGTGGACATCCTGGAATTCCTGAATATAGAAGTCCTGAATTTCTTTTTGCACCTGACAAACTTTTAGTTTTTTTAATCACAGGGCTCAGTACAAAAACTCGAGTGGTCAAATAATGAGAGGGTTGTTTTAGAGCTCCCCAGATTTGTACTTTTCATGCCAACTAGGAGTCTTGTGAGCACAGTGGAGTGACATTTGTGTGCGTGAGTATAAGCCTATGGGCGCTGGAGAATGCTCTTGGGGGGGAGGAAGTGAATGTGCCCAGGCCTGTGTAGGTAGTGTCTGTGGTGTGCAGATCCTTGAGAACAACCCTTTCAAATGCATCCAAGTTTCTTCACAGAGGTAGCTATTTAGCTTGCTTCAGATAGGAGCTGGGCTGACATGGTTGCATGTAGATGACTAGGAGACCAGGGCAAAGTAGCAAATCTGAGTACAAATGGACTGCGTGGATGCACCCAGAGTCATGGATTGTGTTCACAAGGTCTGAGAGGAACAAGTACAATTTTTCCAACTGTACTCTGCACAGTAGCAGTTTTGGCAACTGCATGCATGCTCTTACAACTCTACAAATAGGTACTTGGAAATACCTCAGATTCACTTGTCTACTTCATGAAAGAAGAGAGGAACCAATCAGGCATATGACAACCAATTTCTTCGATTGACTAACGACACTTTGTCTGGCTTTAAACTCCACTGATTTGCATATCTTGTTATTGAAAAACTGAGACGCTGTACTGACTGGAAGCAGTAGAAATGAGTTATCAATCTGTATATCATCCGTATCTCAACCCAATTCCTCATAGGCTCTGGTTCCACGAGCAGGTGAGACGACTTAGCTATGCATTGCTGCCAAGCAATGGTCTTGCAACCCAGCCACCTCCTCACATTTCTTTCCCTTTTGCATTCCCATTCCTGACCATTCACTTCCCCCTCCACCTCATGTCTGAGCTTGGACACATGTTGGTCCCACCTATGAGCTCATGCAGCTCCTTAAGCCAGGAGAAAAGTATCCATTTTCTTTTTGCTGGGTTAGGTTTCCTCTGGATTAGCAAATGGATGTAGATCACAGGTGGGTCTGACAAGCACCAGAGCTGACAAAAGGTAAATGGCAGGTGACCGCAGCTGGAAATGCAAGAAGTTGGGAGATAGCAGGACCTCCCCCTCCAGTGGCGGATGGCCATTATATCAGCTCATCCTGTCTTGCAGGATTGCATCTCTCTGTCTTGGCCACACACTGAACAGATGTACTGACAAGAAATAGCCTAGGCGATATTAAGCGATTTCCCCTCCAAAAGTCCAGCATCTAACAAAAAGGACCCCTCACAACTCATCCTTTTCATACGAAAGCCCATGGTGAAGACAACAAAATCCTAAGCTCAGTGATACAATAGTCTCTGCCATAGTTAAAAGGAACAATGTGAACAACTGACTTTCTTTACTGTTTGTCATATATCACGCTCCAGAACAATGCAAACTCCTCAGATTAACAGAAACACAGAAATCAGGGTTGTCTGTGTACTCCCAGATGTGTTTCCCAGCCTATTTACCAATCGGCTCACGTAAAGAGCTTGGACAGCAGAAAGATCTGTTGTCAAAAAGATCTCAACATTAAGAGGTGATGTACCATGCCCTGATGCACCATGCCATGAGGTACCATTCAGCTCTTCCTTCCCTAACTTATGTATTATAAACATGGCTCAATAACAGGCCAGATACCTTCTGGACAGTCTCCACAGGCCTTAAAGACAGTATCTGGCACAGAGTTAATGCTGAAGTTCAACTAGAGTCAGCGAAGGGTTTGCCCAATTTAGAAATGGAGCTCTCCTCAGGGATGCCAGTCAGACCCATTCAAATTTGTGAAAGCATATCCAATTTACACACTTTCGGTGTGCCTGCTATTACTTCTGCCATGAGACTGAACTTTTTAATGAGATTAATGATCCATGGGTCACTGTGATCAGTGATTGATGAGGTTCTCAGCAAAATCAATTTACTGTTTCTTTCTACCACTCTACTGCATCCCAAACTGGGTCACAATTAAGACGACGTAGTTTGATCTGGTTTTCCCTGACCAGGTGCTTGAATTCACTGCCTATAGTTTGTTGAATACAGTTTTCTGATAACCCCAAGGGAACCTAACGGTAGCGGTGCATTAACCTACTGATGCTAATCTGCAGGACTGGGTATCAGGATATGTAAATGAATTAAATTAGATCTTGTTTTCAAAGGGTATCATAAGCTGTCCCTTGAGTTTCATGTGCTTTTGGACATGATTTGATACATTAACATTTAATTTCTGCCAGGTGTGGTTCACTGTCCTCTGAGGCAAAGCACTTACAGTGTGCAGATCTTAAGCCTCCCTCCTTGTTCTGCTAGTAAGAAATACAAGATCCAGTTTCTCTCTCCTCTTCCTTCCCCCACTGCTTTCCTCCCACAGTGTTTTAAAAATCTGACAGTAATGTGAAAAGAAGTTGTTGTAGGGCTCTGTTTTCGCTCAGCAACTCCCAGATCACTTTTGCTACCTTGATGTGCCAGCACTGTTGGGAGCTGAACGGCAAGACTGGTTTTTTACTGCTGTTCTTCACCTTTGTATTGCCCTGGGACAGCTGCTTTACCTTGACCCAAACATAAGAACAACTAAGAGGAGACTTTTGCCAGAGTCCTGGACTTGTGCTGATCCCATTGCCTGCTGGGACGGGATGTGGGGATATTAGCCAGCCCACTGTGAATATTTGCCCCATGCAGGCCCTCAGGACAGTTCATAGCTTTGCAGCTCACCACACTATTTGATTTATCGATTTCCAAGTGACCTGGGACATAACCACTGCCAATATTTAAGATCATAGATTTTAAAGGTCAGTAGGGACCACTAGCCTTCATTATACCAGAAGACAAATAATTTAATCCAGTAAATCCTGCCTCAAATCCATATCTTGTGGTTGAGCTGGAGCATATATTTTCAGGTGCTGCTCCAAACTCAGTTTAGAGATTTCAATTTAATGAGGTATCCCACAAAGCTGCCTGTGTCCCTGTAACCCTCCTTGTGTGCAGCGCCGTGTGTGATGTGCTCACATCTCCATTCTTACAGTAGCTTTTTGCTTAAAACATTGCTGATTTTGGTTAGAGCAGCATTATTTACTGAGGGCTACCAATGTGTTCTGCCTTGCTTAAGTCATGGTTTTATGATGTAAATTAGACAGATAATACTGTCCGTAAACCATACTGCATGATCAGATGGCAGACTAAGCTTAGTGAGATAGAGATTTCCGTTTTAATTAAAACTGCAACACTTCTGCGTGGTGGATTAACACTGAAAGGGTCACTGGAGGAAGCGAATTAAAGTAGGATTTGAATGACGAGAAAGTGGCCATTTTTGAGCAATTTAACAGCATAACAACTGTGTCACTTCCCAATGTCTTCTTTGCAGGACTCCTAAGATTGTATTATCTTTCATTAACCCTTAAAACTCGTTAAAGGTAGTAAAATGTCAGCCTCATTTTATTGGTACGAAAACTGGGATGTGGAAGGTTGAAGTAATAATGAAATCACATTTGGCTTCTCTTCCGTGATCTTCATCTTGACAATGAGACTTTGATTTTGGAAGCACCTGGTACCCAGGGCTCCCACCAATTTCTATGGGAGTCGAGGGATCTTCAACAGCTCCAAAAATCAAGCTCCAGTAGTTCTTTTTTGGTAAACCATGTTTTTCCCTCAGACGATGTGTGCACTCGACAGTTAAGCTGCCATACGACCACTGAGCTTTAATTCCCACGATACCCAGTCCTGCTGGCCAGCTTGTCCCAGAAGACTGTCAGTAACCAGTGCTGCCACAGATGTCACACTTGCACTGAAACATCCTGGCTTTTTGATGAAAAGCAGCCTAGAATATTTTCTTTTCCCTAAACTCTCCCAAGGTCCAAATTCTTGATTCAGGCTAATGCGAGCCCACCTTCACATAAGCCTCAAGATGAATTTCTCCCTATTAGACTGTATCTGCTGTTCAGCTGACATCTGTTAACAAAGCCGAGTATAATGGTTGGTTAACTTCAGATCTAAAACTTGCACATGAACTCTTTTGCTAAATACTCTGCATTTAGACATAAGCTGAGCAGGGCAGAGACTGCAGTATTGTATCACTAGGAAACACGTAAGGAGAAGAAATCTGAGCCATCCTGGTCCCATTAAAAAAAAAAAAAAAAAAAAAAAAAAAGCAGCTGAGATATTTCCCCTTATATTCCTCAGGTATGTAAGAAATCCTGAATCAGCTGCTCACAAAGAAAAAAATTATTATAATTAAATTTCCACATGCATATTTACAGCAGTAGATTAGAAACGGCTAACAATTCTTAAGCAAATACCAGCTTTCTTCCGGAAAAAACTGTCTGTTGAAAACAACAAATCCAATGTGGTTACAGACATTACAAAACAGACCAGCTATTTGGTATTAAACCTCAATAAATGATTTGAATAATCAAATATTTCTGTGCTGGCATAAAAGAAAAAAAAAGGAAAAAAGCATCATCCTGTAGATATGATTATTAGGGGGGCAAAAAATGAACTGAATTCATCACCTACAATTTCCTACGAAAGTGACTTCATCTCGCTCAAGCTTTTACATGAGACAACCTATAGGAAAACCAGAAAGCCTCTAATACTCAGGCTGCTAGCTCCTTGAAAGGGGGCTGAATTTACTTTGAATACTTCAACAGCACAACGGCATCCTCAACCTTACAGAGGGCCTCTGGGCAGAGGCAAGGTTAGTTTATAACAACAGTAAATAAAATTATGCTTACCCCATCGAGTACCTCAAAGGAAATTAATTTTTAGTTTTATAGAATAACTGTGAATAAAAACCACATTAAGCAGCGTAGACCACACTCGAGACTCGTACATGCAATGCCGGCTATCCAGACACTTAGGAGGTAGAAAGAGAGCCCTAAAGGTGCATATTTTGCCCCCAGCCCTCCTCGTATCCCTTATTACAGAAATCCACAAGATTGCAGATGCAGGTGGGCTGAGGGAGGACCCAAGCCTCCACCTGCGATTACCTACCCCCATCATTTTATGCCAGTAAACTCTGCAATGCAGCAGTGAGTACTCTGCACTTGGGTAAGTGTTTGCTTGTCTCTTGATGTCTGTGCCAGTGAACGTGTACAGGCAGCCGGGAGCTTTAATAAAGCAAACTCCGCAGTAGACTGCAGAGCAGGCTGATTAACAGTTTCAGTGGTACTGGGGAGCGTGGCGAAGCGCTCTGCCTCCCCTCCTCCACCCAGCCTTAAACCTGATAGATCAAAGCTTTGACCAGCATCAGGTGTTTAAAACACAGTTCATTAACTCATGGCGCTTTCTGTCTGCTCCCCGTAGAAAGGCTGCAGGAGCTGCTTACGATGATCACATACTAAATGTGTTTACTGGAGTTCAAAACAGCTTGTCTCCCTCATGCCAAGACCGCCCTTTAAAATGATATTAATTAAGCAAGCAGCTTTAATACAACAGGCAAATGGCATGTAATCAGTGATTATAGCAGCAGGCAAGGACATGATTGCCCAGAGATTCGGTGAGAAGGGGACAAAAGGAAGACCTTGTCTTCCCCACGCGGCTTCGCCCCGCTCCCCCTCCCTGTTCTCCCAGGTCCCATGGGCGGCCTCTGCCTTGCACCAAGGTCTCCAGAGGGACACCTGCGTCTGGGGGAGAAAACCAGCTTCCCTTCCCCGTCTGTAACAAACCGGCTGGGGAAGGAGACATGCTTCCCCAGCCCAGTTTTCAGACGGAGGGAAGGCAGGGTGACGCAGCGACGGCAAAGTCACGGTCACCCCAACTGCCCTCACGGAGCA
>NW_009222296.1:0-5370 GCF_000690835.1 Fulmarus glacialis | reverse complement strand
TGTGGGTTTTTTGGTTGGTTTTTTTTTTTGGGTGGGGGTGTGTGTCAGGTTAACTTTCAGCAAATTGTACTTTCCGCATGACACTTTCATTGCGGGAACAGGCAGACAAAAACAAAGGAGAGGGAGGAAAGGCTAGGTCATCTCCACAGTTCTGATAGGCAGCATGGTTTTAAAATGACTGGGTAACCTTTGCATAGGGATGCTGCCTGTTGTTAGGCCCGTGCTGAGGGATATGACCGAAGGTATGCATTTTGTGGTGGGGAGGGACCCAGGCTTGTTGGTGGGTGCCACCCTTAGGTCCTGCCTTTGCTGATGTGTAGAGTTCTGTAAGTGCAGGCAGCCCCGTACTGTCCAGGAGTAGCAACACATACCTCTGTGAACTTGCTGCAGTATGCAAGTGAAAAACTCTGCTTTTGATGTTACATGTAAGATTTGCAGTCATTCCTGCACGAATCTGATTTTCTCTTGCAACAGCCTGGGATGCTGCTACAGCTTACGGTAATCTGCATTCTCTTTTTCCTGGCTGTAGCTTTTGCCCATGCTTTTATACCACGAGTCTAAGTGCTTTCTTACTGGAGTTTGGGAAGCGGGTCATGTTTGTGGCCTGTGGGGGAATTAGGAGGACTATGGGTGAATATTCTGATAGTCCTTCTGGACTGAACATTTATTTCAGGGTTCTCTGCAACTAGTGGTTCTGAGGTTTAGGAGGGAACGTAATTCTCTGTTGCTTACAGTTGCTGGGGGAATTCACAATTTAAAAAAAACCAAAAAGCCTAAAAAAGGAGTAGTTGGGAAGTTACAAGAAATAGAACGAAAATCCACTATTTAAAAAGCCAAACTCCTGAGGCAGACAGTTTCTTGCTATAAGCTAATCAGTAAGGACTTTTCCACCCAGCTTCAGCAGGTGGAATGTTAACGTCTTAACAGTAATATGGAAGCCTAACTGCTGCTTCTATAGACCTTATATATACATATATGCATTTCAAATAGGTACTTGAGACTAAAAAAGATGATAATGATAGCATTAAAAATAAAAAGGGAATTAGCTTACAGAAGTTCTCTGGAATAACTAAGCCTTACATCAGCTTCAAGGAAAGTAGTGAAGAAAATCAAATCAGGTAGACAAATACAGTAATGAAGCATTTATTGCTGATAAATGGAATATTAAATTCCACTTATTCAGTCTGAGCAGAACATGTGGATACCTTTAGCCTGCTTAAATGCTTAAAGAGTCAGAATTATTCAGGTGAATATTAAAACTCAAGTATAGCACACTAGGTTGTATGGGTGACCTGTTACTCTGTGAGTGAAGGACTGTGCCTTGTCTTGCATAGGCTGCAATTCAAGCTCTGCGTTCAGAGACGTGATTCAGTTAGCGTGGAGTTCCAGGTTACGTGCATTAGCTGAGTCGTTGTCAAACATGAGAAAATCTGAAATGTTTTCATGTACTGCAAACCAGGCTAAGATTCATGGCTTGCTGTTTGCTGCAGGCCAAATCTGTGCACTCATGCTGTTGTTGTTGTTCTGCGTGATAGGCAGAACGCTTGACTGTGGCTCTGAGTAGGACGAGAAGGCTGTGTAGGCAAAGGTATCTGGCTGCTGGAGAAGTGAGAACAGAACATGATGTAGACGACATGAGGTGGTGGGTTTGCTGAAGAGGCTTTGCTCGCACAATGTTAGCTTCTCTTTATCAGTTACACTTTCATTATATGATTTGTTTGGAAGGATAGAATACAAAGACATGGCATAAGAAGGAATTTGGAGTGGGTTGAAGGAGATACAGGACCAGGTAGTGTGATCGTTCCTGTAGAGGCTACTGGAGGCCTTAGCATAGCACTACTTGTTGTGTGAACTTTATCTTGGAATAATAGGGTACAACAAGGAGAGAGGGAGAAAGCAGAGAAACATCATTCTTATTTCTAGCCTTCTAAAAAAAGTGTATGAGGAAATGTTTGGCTGTTACTTCTCCCTCTTTGCTCACAGCAGAGAAGTTAACTGCTGTGGAATGAGAAATCTGTCTCTGTATAAAATGAAGTAGAAAAGAGGGAGGAGGGTTCCTTGGAAATTTAGAAAACATATGATGACACATGCTTTCTTTAGAAGCTCAAAGATATGTGGTGGAGACCTTATCAACATTTTTGTATGATGTATAATTTCCTTGAAAAAAGGGAGCTGACAGCATTAAGTGGGAGGTTTCTTCACATTTTCACTAGAGCAGTGAAGCAGGGAGGTAAAAGTGTCCGATCCCTGGTTTTAGACAGGAGGAGATGACGGTTATCCTGAAAGGATAACCTTTTCCTTGTCTTGCTCCTGGGAGCCCTGAGTGTCCTTGGGCGGGAACTCTTCAGCTCCTTGCTGCCAAGCCTTTGTTTCGCCAGCCAGCAAGAAGAGAGTGCGCTGAAGAGGGCAGCGGTCCCCCATGCTTAGCAGAAGCTGTGGAGGGAAAACGTGTTTTCTTTTCAGCTCTGCTTTCCTCTAGTCTCATTTCTGGGCTTGAAGAAGAAACAATCTTGCCCTGATAACTCCAGCCTAGCTCTTACGACTAACTGAAAGAGCGCAAAGACATGGAGGATTTACACGCATCTACACCCAGGCTTAGGAAGTTATTGGTGGTTGGCTGAGCAGTGGTGGCTGTCCTTGCCCATGTTCTTAGTCTCCAGCAAATGGCTGCTTTCCTCCCAGAATGGCGTTGCGTTACTTTGCTCTTGTCAGCAGCCACTGTGGCTTGGCTTATGCATGGTGATGTTAAGCCATCATTGATTGTGCCTGTGAGCTGAAGTTACTGAGAGGTGGAATTTCACAGTGGGTAGAGCAGGGAGTTTTTCTCCATGCCAGGAATACTATAGGTCCCTAGGCAGTGAGAGATGACTTCTTGAGGAAAACACACTCCTAGAAATTGTCTTTATGAAACAAAAGTCTCTAACAAGACTCCAAGCTTCATCAGATCAAAACAGTGTTTCATCTTGCCCAGCATCCTGCCTTCTTGTGGTCTTCAGACACAAATGTTGGAGCTCCTGGGTTCTTACCTTTTCTGGAAATTGTTAATTGAGATGGGTGTAAAGGGACGCACATACTGGAACAGCAGAAACAAGTTAGGTGTTTAAAGCTGTCTGAACAGGATAGAAGAGAAAGGAAGGCAGGTGGGTTGTGTTGAAAAGCTGTGGGAGTGATAGCCGAGCCCTCTCTACCCTGTTTACTTTTCTAGTTCCTGTGCCTGGAAAAGGCCACAGCATAAGTACAGACAACAAGAAGTAGAAACTGTAATGGCATGAGAAGAGTCCTTTCGTGGGTAAATTGCAAACAAATTGGATGGTCCATGAGAAGTAAGGCATGGAGAAGACTGTGTGTGCAATTCTGTACCCAAGCACACAGAAGTGTGTTTCCCATTGCTTGCCTTTAGTCTCCTGTCTGAGAGTGTCTTTGTTTCTGTGGTGTGGCACCAGGCAGAACAGCGGGACACTTAGTATGCTGATGAGCATTGTTCTTTGCCAATGAGGAGCCTAATCTTAATGACTGGCCTGGCTGACCTCCTGGCTGCTTTCATATGGAAAGAAGATAGGTTGTGGAGCAAGATGGGCTATAGTTCGTGTTCTGGACTCATATATAGTGAAGGGAAGTGACTTCTTGTTTTGATGTGATAAAGCTGTAGTATCAGCATTGATTTATGAACAGTAGGTTTTCGTACGATGACGACATGAGAAGCAAGGGAAGCACAGAATGATATAGGGATTGTGGTGGGTTCATGACTTGATGCCATTTAGGAACCAAAAAAAAAAATCAAAACCAAAACAAACCCAAAATAGTAGCTGTCACTTGGGAGCAGTTGGCTTGAGGAGTAGGCTTCTGAAATATTTCTCTTTCACCATGCACAGTTACTGTTTAAAGGGAAGTTTTCTATGGTGCATATTGGGAATCTTGCCTTAATATGAGACCTCTTTTGTATCTTAATAATGCCGTTCCTTCAACTTAGTATAAAAAGTTACCACCTACCATGGAGCGGAATCGAGTCCTTAATGCAAGTGTAACTTGAACTTAGTATTGACATGTTTTTGTCTATGTCTACATACATGTCTGCCATGGCAGTAGTCTTGTGATTTTTTAGAGCCATTCAGAGCTATTTGGAAGTAGGAGGTGATTGCTGAAGACTGAAGCAGGAGCACAGAGATGCTAATGGTTTACAGTATCCCTTCCCCACAGCAGAATTTGGTCTCATCTGCTAGATCAGTAGATTTTTTTTTTTTTGCACATGCAGCTGTTTTTAGTAAAAACTAGAGAAAAATCTCTTCTCTCTCTTCTTTTTGTTAGGGTTTATTCATTTATATTCAATGTCTGGGACTTTTTTAGCAGAACATGATTGATAGCGGTTAAGGTTTCCGGGCAGCTCCCGTTTCTTGCTTGCAGCTCTGCTAGATCTCAGAGGTTGGGATGCTATTTCATATACATTGGCTGTGAAATAAACTTGCTTAAGTGACATTTCCAAAGGAAATCCCTAGTATCCCTGGGATTTCAGAGCAGGCACTTTGAGCCGAGTAGCAATTTTGTGTCAGAAGTGTGCTTTTTACTAACTCTGTGAATATTCATGCTGGAAAAATTGCAGTTTATTTGCTCATCAGGAGCTTCAGTCTAGGCATTCTGTATCAAGATGCTGAGATAGATTTTGCTGGTGACAACAATTCTTCATTTCATCTTTTTCACCAGACCAGGGGCAGGAGGCCTAATTCAAGTGAACAGAGTGAAAGTACTGAGGATAGAGGAGCTTAGGATGGGGAAGAAGATCAGTACAATGATTCTACCTGAGACCAGAATGTGGAAATTGGATCCCTTTGCGGTGCGTGTCACATGATTGTGCAGACAGGCTGGATTTGGGTAATTCTTAACCGACACATGCCTTACTTTGCAACATTGGGATGTGCTTCTAACCTAAATTTGAATGTATCTGATAGCGCATACAGCATTAGTCAAGCAATAGTTTATAAAACAATTGTTAAAGTAACTTTTTTCTTTTTTTCCCCTATAGCACACAAACACTTTGAGGACGTGTTTGGCATCGTGGGAGAAAATTTTTACTTTTCCAGTAAAAATAGACCAAAAAATAGAGGAAATTACTTGGATGAAAAACAAGGATAAAGTGGCTGAATGGGAAGGACAAAACGAAACGACGTATTTTACTTCTGTCCGTAACAGAGGCTTGCTTAACAAGGAGAATGGGTGCTTGACTATATTTAACTTGGAGAACAATGTGCTGGCACATACGTGTTAGGCTACTTGGATTCTGTGAAAAAATGTAATGTCTTAACCTTCATACTTGCTGTGTTAGGTAAGTAGCGGAAGAACTACCTAAAGAATTTAGAATCATAGAATCATTAAGGT
>NW_009222295.1:1526-9551 GCF_000690835.1 Fulmarus glacialis | reverse complement strand
CCCCCACCCCCACCCCGCCCCGAACTCTGTACATGCCTATTCAGCTAGAGTCATTGATAATAGAGAATACCTATGGTTTGTTAGGACACTTTTTACCATGCTGTGGGAGGATTATTTATCCCTCTCTGTGAGTTCAGGGGAAATAGGCTTGTTACTCTGTTGTGACTGTGACTGACTGATTCTGTACTGCATTGAGAGTTTTAATGATAACTTTTTTTATCTTCAGGAAACTCGCACTCTGGCAGAGATTGCAAAGGTGGAACTAGACAACATGCCTCTACGTGGGAAGCAGCTAAGAGTGCGTTTTGCATGCCACAGCGCATCGCTGACAGTCAGGAACCTGCCTCAGTTTGTGTCCAATGAGCTCCTGGAGGAAGCCTTCTCAGTGTTTGGCCAGGTGGAAAGGGCTGTGGTTATTGTGGATGACAGAGGACGATCCTCTGGGAAAGGCATTGTGGAATTCTCAGGGAAGCCTGCTGCTAGGAAAGCCCTGGATAGATGTAGTGATGGGTCTTTCCTGCTAACTACGTAAGTGTGGAGGGCAAGAAGTGCTGTACTGGCATGTGTGCAGGTTGATGGGTGGCATTGGCTTGTGAGCAATGTTTCTTAACACCAGAGCAGGACAGATGAGATATGGGGCAGGAGGTGGTAGGTGATTTGCCTGGGGAGAACTTTACATAGCTTTGTTCCAACAAGAGCGAATCTGTGCTGAAACTCAGGTCTGAAAACTTTCTTCTGGGAAGCTGCTAGTGGGGTAAGTGGGTAAGTGCATATATAATAAGAGCTTCCCAATAAGCTCTTTCTCGATAAAGCCTTCTTAGGGCAATTAAAGCAGCCTTTAAGAAGCAGGAGCTATTTCAGAGACCATCCATATCATTTGTTGGAAACGAAGCTCAAGTGTATTAATTGTGCCCTCTGGGTCGCTTCAGAGGCGAGTCTTGGGATGGGACTCCACTCAGTAGCATGCACTGCTGGGGTCGAATGCTGATCCACCACTTTGGGCATGGGATCTGTCGGAGAATCTGGTCAAATAGATTGGATTGTTTGGAGTTTTCACCATAATAAACTGTTTTCCTTGTGCTTGAATATCATCAGGAAACAAAGCACGTTCTTGCATAATTATGTGAACTTGCTTAAGTAAATGACTAATTCTATATGCGTTCCACAGAGCACGGCTTGTTGCTCTAACTGTTAAGAGGGAGCCGTTTTTGATCTCTTGGAAATAAAAATTACTGTATATTTTGTATATATGCATCTAGAATTTGTGAATAGAATACTGCCTGAAATTGGCTATATTGCAAATTTCTACAGTAATTTTTTAAGCTTTGTGCTTCTCACTTCTCTCCTTTTTCTTGGAGGCCTGCATATGGCACAGCTGTACACAAGCACATTCAGTTTCAAAAAGCAGGTGGTTTTTTTGTTTTTTTCTTTTTTTAATCTGTTTTTCTTCCTGAGACTCTTTGGGGATAACCAACATAGTGTGTAGTGCTCTGCAGGAGGATTGCTGTTAGGGAGCTTTTGCTGATTCAGAAGTCTATATCCTGAAAAAACCATGAAAACAAATTTTTAAAAGTGATCATTACCAGTGTATAACTGAGAGCACCTGAGGGTAACATTCGATCTTTTTGTAGCTATCAGTGTATTAGATTCTGATATTTAGGGCAGCAAACCGCTATGTTGCTTATTTCTAGTTATGGTTTGGTTTTGATTAAATTTGTTCTGGTTTGTCCTAGTTCATGACAGTAACAGCTAGATAAACTGTTTGGAATTGGTTCACACTGGAAAGTAAGACTATTAATAACAGAATATGTCACACTGAAGTGAAAAGCCATATTGTGGATCTTCAGCTGAGGAGAGAGATTTTAACCTCTCATTTCCTGCCTTCCTGCTGGAGTCTGTGCACTGCTTGCCACTTGGCATAGCGTGATCATTTCTCTTCCATTTCCCCAGCTCTGGCAAATGGGGTTGAGGAGCTAACGAGGAGCTGCGGTGCTGCTTTGTGCTGAGGATGAGCAGTGTCAGTGCTGTGGTGGGGAGCTAGTTCGGAGATTGGGGACACTTCTGTTAAATACTTTCTCCTGCACACAGAAACCGGAGGACAGAAGTACACATGTGCAGTGTCTGTGTTGTGAAGTGCACCAGTGGATTTCTTGAGGGAGAAATCAGACAGGGTCCAACAGGCACTTACAGAGCACTGCTGCTGGGCAATAATGGCATGTGGGGTCTTACCAGGAAAGTATGACTGAATGGTACAGCCAGCAACCTCCAGTGAGGAGCAGTGTAGTTACTCTTCGCTTTAGGCAGCTATAAAAAGGCACACAAGGACTTGTGCAGCCCATGGTTGGCCATGTAGCAAGGGAGGAAAGGGAGAAAAAACAGACTCTAGGGACTACAAGAAAAACCAGAGAAAAACCAGACTCTAGGGACTACTTGATGCTGAGTAGATCCTACTGGAGGATGTCAGGTTCCACTTAAGCTGTTAATTTGAACCAGTAACTGCAAGTATTCTTCTTTCAGTACAATTTTGGTTTGGATTCAACAAGGATTTTGATTAACAGTTCAGCTCCTATTCTAGAAAAAAAGAAAAAAAGTGTTCAAAGTGATTTCTGGTTCCACTTTGGTTGAGATCCCCAACTGCTCTGAATTTCTTTGAGCACTGCTAAAAGCAGTTTTATAAGTTTTTAAGTTCAGATTTTATAAGTTCAGATACAGAATACATGTTTTCCTGCACTGCAAGCTCATTCTTGAATTTTCTTGAAAGCACCTCATCTTTTCTTTATAGATTCCCTCGGCCTGTCACTGTGGAGCCCATGGATCAGTATGATGATGAAGAGGGACTACCAGAGAAACTAGTCATTAAAAACCAGCAATATCACAAGTATGTGACTGCCGTGCGACAGGAGATGAGACTACCTGTGGACTAGGACATTGACTAGTGCCTCAGTTCTAGGAGGGTGGCTCATCAGTGCTACTAAAGGTCCTCCTTTTTTCTGTAAATGTGACCTGATTCTGGAAAGAGAATTTCATACACTGTTCTCTTGCCATGGTTAGCTGAAACAAAGTAGTGGTTTTGTATCCACAGTGCTGGATAAGACTGGTAGCCTCCACATATTTTTCATAAGTCCGTTTCAGTTGCTGGAATAAAAAACCCTGTCAGTTTGAGATAATGTGAGATCCCCTTGCTCAGATGAGAAGCTGAAGCAAAGACTTAAGTTACTTGCTCTAAGTATTACGGAAAGTCTGTAGAGGAAACAGATTTGAATCCACTGTGAAAATTTAGGGAATTATGTGAATAGCATTGGGAGATTGTAGAGCTATCCAGGTATAAGGCCATGCTCTTTGAAGGCTTCCCAGTGTAAGTAGGTATCATGTGATCTGAGCGGTGGGAATTAGTAGACTCCGTGAGCTCATGAATTTTTCAAGTAAGGAAGATGAGAGCTTCAGGAGATGGGAGGCTGCATTAGGAATAGTCATGTGTTCCAGGTGCAGGGGCTGCAGAGATTAGTGAAATAAACACACACATTTGGGCATTGTTTGTTTCTGGAGTGGATCTGTCCATAAGATGTGCAGCAGGAGCAAAGGCTGTTTCTTTCAAGAGTGTTTCTAGATACCCAGAATCTTTTTGTGTCTTACGAAAGCAGTGTCATTGCTTGTTATGGAGGAGGACAGGACGCAGTTTCCATGTATAATTAATCCTGCAGGAGGATTCTGCCCAAGTTTCTCCTTTCACTAAGATGATTCCTGAGGAGCAGACAAGTTGGTATCTCAGGCATAGCTATTTGTGAGAAAATAGAAGACAAAGTGGTTCCGTATTTGTTGCACTAAGAAATGCATTTCTAACTGTTAAAAGGATCTGCCATTGCATTTAACATACAAATGTATTTTTCTTGGTTCCTCCTTGCTTTGTTGAAGCATTCACTGGCTCTTCCTTGTTTGGCAGGGAGCGTGAGCAGCCTCCTCGATTTGCACAACCTGGCAGCTTTGAGTACGAATACGCCATGCGTTGGAAGGCTCTAATAGAGATGGAGAAGCAGCAGCAAGAACAAGTAGACCGCAACATCAAGGAAGCTCGAGAGAAGCTGGAAATGGAAATGGAAGCAGCTCGCCATGAGCACCAAGTTATGCTCATGCGGCAAGGTACCAATCAAAGATAAATACTGTATCAGAATATGGCCCTGCAACATCCAGGGGTGGGTAGCTCAGTAGACTGGCTAGAGCCCACTGAAAGTGAGCTGTGGTGTAGCTGCTTGACTTGTAACCAAGCATGGTAGCAGCAAATGAATGGAGAGATGTTACTGTATTGCTGGAGGCTCTGTTACCTTATTCTCTTGTGTGTTAAGGTTCTAGTTCAGGAATTTATAAGAGGTGGCATGGGAGATGAGTTCGATTGGGTTTTTTACTGTCATCTTTTACAGATTTAATGAGACGCCAGGAAGAGCTGAGGAGAATGGAGGAATTGCATAATCAAGAAGTACAAAAACGTAAACAGTTGGAACTCAGGTAGGGGGGTAGGTTATGAAATGCTGTGAATCCATTATATTATGGAATGAAAGGCTTATTCAGCGCACCTAATTGTTCAGTGTGACAATTTAATTACTACCTGAAGTGTGGCTTTTATTCTGGGCCTTTTTGTTTATAGGGAAAGTGTTGGTTTAAGATGGAAGTTAGCAGTTTCTTCCACTGATTAGTACTTGGTTTTTTTACAGTTTTATGTCTCAGTTTAGCTCCTTGACCGAGGCAGATAGAAAAATCAGAATCTGTGCAGTGATTTTGGCTTCAGGTGCTGCAGGTTGGGAAACCCCATTCTAGCATCTGTCTTATTGTTTGAGACATAACTTAGTCTCAGAGATTTCTCTCTTCATTCCAGCTCTTCCTTGTCTCAGGGTCATTTTGAGAAGCTCCAGGAAGATCTCCAGACTACTTCTGTGATGAAGGGGCTTGAGAACTGTCTGGCTTGTATGCATTATATTGCATGTAGTCAGCATGTATTTGGGAGCTGCTGTGTACATAGAATAATAGAATCATTTAGGTTGGAAAAGACCTTTAAGATCATCGAGTCCAACCGTAAATGTACACTGCCAAGTCCACAACTAAACCATGTCCCTAAGCACTACATCTACATGTCTTTTAAATACCTCCAGGGATGGTGACTCAACCACTTCCCTGGGCAGCCTGTTACAGTGCTTGATAACCCTTTCAGTGAGGAAATACCGTAATACCCAATTTAGACCTCTGGTGCAACTTGAGGCTGTTTCCTCTCGTCCTATCACTTGTTACTTGGGAGAAGAGACCAACATCCACCTCGCTACAACCTCCTTTCAGGTAGTTGTAGAGAGGGATAAGGTCTCCCCTCAGCCTCCTTTTCTCCAGGCTAAACAACCTTAGTTCCCTTAGCTGCTCCTCATGAGACACACACATGGGTGTTCTCACGTTCGGTTTTATAATGAACTCCTTAAAATTGAAAGTGTTGGAAATGTCTTGGTGCGCATACATGTTTCTGTTTTCATCATGAGGCACCTAATACTTTGCAGCCTCAGCAAAATAATGTTCTGAAAGTTGTAGGTTTCCAAACAAGACCCATTAGGCAACACTGCAATACTGTGATGCAAATGGTGTACGTTTTTTTTTGCAGGCAAGAGGAAGAACGCAGGCGCCGTGAGGAGGAAATGAGAAGGCAGCAAGAAGAGATGATGAGACGCCAGCAGGAAGGATTTAAAGGGAATTTTGCTGATGCGGTATGAGTGCTTCTACCTTCCCATTCCCATCTGGACACTGACATTAGATTTTTGCCCTTCCACAGCATGGGGCTTTCTGTGAATGCTTAACTTGTTGGTTGAGAGACTCTACATATTTAGTGCATTCTGCCCTAAATTATTGACTCCCTCTAATCTTAATAGAGTTTAGTCTGGAAAATATAAATACCCCAGTTACTGTCCCACTGCTGTTTCATGTAGGACCCTCACTAGCTGTCTTGCTGTACAGAAGAATTATGCTAACTAATTTTATTCTAACAGTAAGAAAGATGTACTCTCCTGAAGTACTGCTGCAGAACCCCGTTATAGTCATATGCCTGGCTATCTCCGTAGCCTGCAGTCTGTCTTAGTCATGCTTAGATGAAATAATCCCAACTTGAGGCACTGCTGCAGGCATGATAATTGCTTGTACTTAAAAGTCAGTTGGTCAAGTATTTTTTTGTAATGTAAAATGTGTGGTAACCTGCCTTGTAATAGCAGCATCTCTAGTTAAAAGAACTGTTTTACAATTCATTTCCAGTCCCAGCAACTTTCTATTATGGAGGCAGCTGTAGTGCTGTTGAGATGGTATAATGGCATCGATGCAACTGGGTGGCAATGTATCCTAGTGAAAAATTGGCCCCTAAGCAAAATAGCTAAATACATGTCAAATCAAAAGGGCCAAAACCGTGTGACTGATCTAAATGTGTGAATAGTACCCTGCATAGCAGAACTCATGATTTCTCTAAATAATAGTGCCTTTGTATGATAAATGGTGGCACTGAGAGTACAGATGAAGTGAAATCTGTTCTTCAGTTCCCACTGTGGGAAAAAGTAGTACCCTCTCTGAAGTCAGGAGCTGCTCCTAGCTTTGCAGTGAGGGAGATCTGTGGTGTGTCCCCTATGCTCGGTTAATGAAAGAGAAATTGAAATCACTAACTGGTATTTTAATGCAAGTGACCCATTGCTGCATCTTTATGTAAGCTTGCATTCCTTTCAACAGGAAAAGCTTCTTAGCTATGCTGAGGAAGTAGCAAAACTAATTCTATCTAATGTGTTACTGCTGCTCAGCAGATCTTTCCATCCAGATATCAGGTATCTCTTTATGCTGTTGTTTGGTAAAATCTGAACACGCAGCTTTGCTGCTGGATGTTTTACCATGATTGTGAAAAAGTCTTTCAGAATGAGATATTTTAAATAAGACCTGTTTGTTCAGCAGTTAATTGTGTGAAGGTAGCTCAGATCTTCTTTTGAAATTTACCATGGGAATGACTTTTCTACAGTTTTCAGTAGTAAAACTCCAGAACTCATTGAATTTGTATAATTACATTCTTAAAAATCCTGAATTTTTATCATTTGAAATGGGTGTCTCTTTTTTCAGAGGGAGCCACCAGACATGCGAATGGGACAGATGGGTATGGGAGGTAAGAGTATTCTGTGGCCATCTTTGTTCCTATGCATGTTCCTTTCCTCCTTTACAAAATCTGTACATTTTTTGAGTAGTCTTATTTTATTGGCTTCTTATTTAGAAACTCAGTCATAATAATCTTCTCCCAGTTCAGTGACAGGAAGTGTTCATGTGAGAGGAAACATAACAAAATTTGGGTATGAGGCAGTACTGTCCGTTTGTGAAAAACTCAGTTCAGTAAGCAAAAGACTTGGTTGAAGTTGCCATCAGACCCATAGTGTGCTTCAGAAGTTTGTACTGATACAGAAACTGGTACAACATGTAGTGCTAGACCTTGAGCCCAGGAAATAACCTTGATTACTGTATTTCCATATTTTGACTACATGATTTAGAGTTTCAGGCCACAAGTACAAGAGCAAGTGAAAAGGTGATGGGGGCTTAGTGGTTAATGAGGGTGGTGAGTGTTAGAGCCTGCTGTACTTTCAAGTAATACTGGAATGCAAGATCAGTTTGTCTTGACCTAATAGTGCAAAGCTAGTTAATAGACTAGGACTCTGTCCCTGAATATACACTGCGGGGAGCTTACACAGTGTTTGTGACTCTGGAGTGATGAGTAGAGCCCAGTCACTGTGTCTGGAGGACTATTCTTCAGTTTTCTTTTCCAGGTACCATTGGCATGAACAATAGAGGAGCTATGGGTGGCACCAATGTCCCAGCTGCTGCACCTCCTGCAACTGGTCCTGGAGCTATGATACCTGATGGAGCCATGGGAATGGTAATGTATCTCCATCTACTTTTTGTGCACACCTTTTAAATGCAGATTATGTTGTTTCCATTGTTAAGCACTATGCTGCTAAAGTTGAAGCTTGTTTGTCTACCTAGACC
>NW_009222295.1:0-1495 GCF_000690835.1 Fulmarus glacialis | reverse complement strand
CCTGCTGAAATCTTCAGAAGTTAATCTTGCCTTGATACTAGTTCGTAATTTTCAGGAGATTGAGCCAAGTCTAGTAACTACTTACTTTACTTCCAAGATAGCTACTGCTAAAACATTTGTTAGAAAGATCTTAGCAATAAAATATGGTTATTTTTTAAATGGCATAATGGGAAGCACTTTGTTGAATGAGAGTGTTTTGAGAGTAGATTCTTGCAGGCATAAAGCCAAGCTTTCAGGAATGTTCTGTCCGTCATCACCAGTTTTAAAAACAATTATCTCCTATGCTAATGGGCTAAAATGAGTATGGTAATAGTGGATATGCTAAAATGAGTTCAGCTAATTTGCTTAGGAGGTAAAGAGCAAAGAATCAGTGGAGGTTGTGCTTATTTATTTGCCTTTTTAATTTTTGCATTTAATTTAGTTTTAAACTTTACTGCAGAGCTTTACAATAGACCATGGCTTCTGTAGCATCTGTCGTTCCTCTGTCGTACAGAGGATTGATTCTCTCACAGTGTCAGCACTTTCAGTCAGCAGCAGAAACAGCAGCCGTCATAGTCAAGTTTGACCTGAAAGTTCATCTTCCTTTAGCAGTTTACCTTTAGGTCTACTAAACAATTTTTCTGCTAACCTTCCTACTTGACTTCTTGATCTGTCGTGACTGCTACATCATGGAAAATTTTTTGTCATAAAGAACAGTTTTATTTGGCTATAAGCTTTTGTACCTAAGTGGTAGGGACAGTGAAGTGGCTGAGTTAAGGGAATGTGTACTACACAAGGAAATTAAGGGGGAAGATGAAGAGAGGGGAGGTGAGTTCACATCAATATGATGAAATAATACCATTTAGACCAAAAAGCAATAAGCTGTTTCTCTAATGGCCAGCTATGTATAGTCTTTTTGGAAACTATTTATTCTGGCCATGTGCTTGGTTTTAACAGTTACTGGGCCCATGTATTCCAGCTTTTTATTCATGCAGGGAGCAGTTACTTTGCATGTTTGCTCCAACTGCTTGGAGTGATTGCAGTGATGTGTGATGTGTCCTACAGGATAAGTTTATGATTACTCAGAATTTTTCATTTGTAGGGAAGGGAAAAAGGTAGAAGGAGTGCTGTGTTACTGCTAGTGCCTCCCCTGCACTGCCAGCGAAGTGAGCATTGAGAGTCCCTGGGGCCTCCCCATCGACAATTTTACTGAAGTTTGGGTCTGTGTTCTGTAGAACCAGGCAATACCACGGGGTCATCTACAGTACTAGTACCAATTATGATGTGTATATATGTATAGCATTACATTGCGTATATATGTATCACTGCTGTAAACCTGTGGACAAAGAATAAATGGAACCCAGGAGCCTGGTGTAAAGCAGCTCTGCTCTATGTTGTCACTTAGCCCTAGTCCGGGGGGAAGGAAGAGGCAGTGGTTGCCTCCAGTACCTTCCCCAAAGGAAGTACCATGTCCACCATGAGGACATTCAAGCAGTGGAGCAGGTTGCCCAGAGAG
>NW_009222294.1:0-15695 GCF_000690835.1 Fulmarus glacialis | reverse complement strand
CCTTCGGCCGCCGTCCCCCTCCGGCACCGACTTCTGTTTCCAGAGATTTGTAACTCGGCTGGAAAAATTTGTCCCTGACAAAAGCACGGCGCAGGAGGGTCGGGCGCTGTTGGTTTTTCCCTCCCTTGCTGTTGTTTACAAACCATAAATAAAATAAAACTTCTTGCTAAGGAATGTGAAAAACTGAGCAGAAGTCCGCTCACCCTGAAAATTATTAGGCCGTGAAAACTTAAATTTGACAAACTGCTAATTCACGCTATTTAACGGCTTTTTATAATCCAAGTAGCAGTGTAAATAAGAAAGATAATAAAGTCTGATGAGAGATTAATGTCTGACTGAAGCAGTAATTCCTTTTCAAAGAAATATAATCAACAGATTTATGACATAGGGTGGAGGAGCTATCACAATTTAATGGATAATAGAGTACGGGCCAAATCCCGCTCCTAGTTGTACTAAACACGTTTTTGTTCCAGATACAGAGTAGAAGTTTTACGTAGTTTTAATGTATTCATTTTTCCGGTAGTGCTCCTCAGCCTGTAGAAGAGATACGCAATGTTATGTGGTTACTGCAACACTTCACTGAAATAAGCTGTATCAGGAACAAAAAATCTAAGTAGGAAAAAATTGGAATAGGTATTTGCATCACTTAACTGTAGTCGTTCATAAAGCAATCAAAAATTGCAGTGGTAAAGAGAAGCAGGAGCACTGCGATGAGGAGAGGGGCTGAGGACAGCCGAGCCTCCGGGGCAGCCCCACGTACGCCACAGGCAAGGCCGCAGCTGCCATTTTGGGGCCCGGTGAGGGAGAAGGGCTCCAGCCTCCCCGGGTCCCAGAGTGGCACCCGGAGCACCTGTAAGGAGTCGGTTCAGGCTTGGGGAAGTTTTACATCACCTCGGAGTAACTGGAAATGCTTTATCTGCAGATAATCCCCCTCCCAGCAGGAGGACACATAATCCCCCGGATGACTGACTAGTTGTACGAATTGGGAGAGTATTAGTCTTTCCATAAAACGCAAGTACGTTGAGAGGTTAAACGAGGTACTGATAATTAAATGCAGAACTCATACCGTGGGTGTCACTGCACAATGAATCAAATTATCAAAGTATGTAAAAAACAAAGTTGTCTTTAGGCTAATGCCAGAAGTCCGTACAAAAATAAGAGGAATATTTAAAAGCTTCCATTTGAGGAGAAATTAGACAAAAATCAGAATTATCAAAATCTGGTGGGAGGATTCATGACTGGAGTGTTTAAAGTCTCTCAATACATCCAGTCAGGAAAAAGAGCATGCCTAGCTAGGGCTGGGGAGAGAAAGTGTTATTGCTTCAAATTATTCACACATCAGACATCCAGGCCCTGGAATGGATTAAAGTCCTATCTGACTTTAGCAGCAATCATTAACGTTTGTTACAGAGTACCATATTAGATCGAAGAGCAGGATTTAACATGTATGATAAAGAGAAAAAAAATGCATTATCCAAGGTGACATCAGTCTGGAGGACATATGCTAGTTATCTTATGCTGCCTTACTGAAATATCTCTAAAGAAGGTGTAAATGATCACAGCCTTGTTACATTTGCTGTGTACAGGCACAGCTCATGCCCAACAACACATATCCATAAACATAAATGATAACTGGACTTCTTAATTGTTCCAGGGGAAAAAAAAACCCAACAAACTATAATTCCATTATTACAAGAGAAGATTGTTTTACTTAAAAAGTTATCCTGAATAAAAGGAAAAGTGAAAGCTGCACCACAAAAAGTGTAAGAAAAGTGTAAGTCTCTAAAAGTGTAAGAAAAAAATCCTGATTGCATTGCATAAAAACATTTAAAAGATAGCTGGAAAGCACTAATAAAAAGAACTGTGGCAAATAGTGAGGCATGATAATAAGGAAATTGAATCTATCAGTGAAGCACACATCCATTACTATATTAGGATTTTAAAAATATCAATAAAGATGCATAAAAATGATTATTCAGTAAGTACTCCTGTTTATATCTGGAAAAAGAGAAGATACGTGGATATGCTACACAGGTAATTTAGCGGGGGTTTTACCCCTACAGTAATTAAAAGAAAACCACTCATCTACTAATGGTGGATTTTAAAAATGAGCAAAACCTTTCATCCAGTTCTCCTACAAGAATTAGCTGATTTCTAATACATCTTTGTATACTGCAGAAATTCCAGAAGACTAATAAAGGACATTCTTTGGGCAAAAATTGTGCAAACCAAATGAATTCTGTACCTGCAACGCATTAGGTTGATTGTGATCCTGAGCAAAACAGCAAGCAGCTGCCAAGTGAGCAAAGAAATAAGGAATTGGAAGAAAAAAATTCATGTAATTCACCTTGGTTTTATAAACATATTTTTAAGTCTTCTCCAAAAAAATTTGCTATCAGCTTTAGTTGACAAAAAAATATCTCTGCGAGACATTTAATGTTGAAGCACACAATGTTCTAATAAAAAAATAGCACTACATAGAATTAAAGTGGCACATTTAAATGTGCTAAATGTGCACATTACTATGCTAGGCTGACAACTGTAGAAGTTATTGTTAGATATTCATTGCTCACTAGAGGTGCTGCTACTAGGGGTCTTTGAACATCTGTTCTTGGCCCTATACAATTTTATAGTACTTCTACCAGTAATTTAGGAAAAACATACGGTCATATAGCTTAATATACAATGTTTTGCAGAGTTGTGAACACAAAAAGCCTTTACATAGGGGAATCCTGATTGGAGTCTTCTACGCTGGAAAGCTCTGAAAAAGCCACATAAAGGGATAATCAACTCAACGTTTTCTATGAGAGCTAACATAGATCCTGGTTGTATAAACAAATATCAAGAAGGCATAGCTCAATGGTATTACGTTTGTGTGAAATTTTAATGATGCTATTCTTCAAGTACTCTCTGGTTCTTGAATAGGTACGTTAAAAGGGTTTTTTAAAAATATGGAGAGGGTTCAAAAAATGAACTATAAAATATCCATATCCTGGTTAGGTTCTTTCCCCTTCTCCGAATGAAGAATTTCTTTCTAGAAACCGCCAAACCGTCTTTTCCAAAGAAAAAATTTATTCTTAACTCTGAGACGCTTCCAAAGAGCAAATATTTTGCCTTTGAAATACACCTCATTGCACCAGATGGTGTGTATATATATTTTTTTAAATGTTCCTGTGGATGAATACTCCCACATATTCCTTACAATAGCACCTTCATCACCGTTCAAATCATCAAGACACACTCAAAGGCACACAATTGCAAACTTAGTCATGCAAAAGAGTAGCAAAGTGGAGTAATCAGGAACAAAGAATGCCATTCAACTGCATAAAACTCTTGTGCTTGTTAACATCCCTAGTAGCAGCGCTACTATTTAGTACTTAACACTTTTACCAAGATCTAGAAATCATACAAAAATCTAGCATACCAAACAGAGGGAAGTTTTAAAGTTGTACATATTTATCCAACAGACTGGAAAGACTCCTAGTTAGTTCATGTTTTATTAATGTTTTTAATGCACCCAATTCCTTAAGGAATAAAGCACAAGCTTCTTACTGCTATGTTCTGGGCCACCCATAGCTTCACTGCCACTTCCACATCTACTCTGGATCGTGGTTCAGTTATCACTTGTGCAGGTGTAACACCAATGACCTTCGTGGATTTCTGCCTACAACACAGACTAGAAGAGCAAGCCTTACGGTCAGATTTTTTCAGCTGATCTCAGTGAGACTCAATTATTCTGCATGGAGCTATACTGATTTCTCAGCAGAGAAATCTTGACTCATCTCCTTCACTCAGCGACAATGCCAAGTTTAATCTTTTCCTTCTAATCTGACTCTATATTTTCCCCTGAAGTTTCTACAAATGGAATATTTTGCTGGTACGGTAACACTCCTCCATCACATCAACCCTACCTTAAATTTTTTCTTACCCATTTGTAAGACTTAGTGTAAAAGCTATCTTAGAATGAACATGTCTTTGCTGTAAATTAAACTTAAAAATTAAAACTAAGCCTTAAACAGCAGGGTCTCTCCCACAGAGACCTAAAATACTGACCTAAAGTACAGTCAATACTATCTTCTTTCATAGTTAGCCAAGTTGTCAGCACAAAGTAATCATTCACTTGCATACAAAAGTGTTGTCACATCATACCTGACAAACTTGCCCTGCAAAACCAGAAGAAATTTCCTCTGAGCCTAAAATGCCAGACTGCCAGTCCTTAGCAATGTTATTCAGGCCACATAGGAAATGGCCATCAAAGAAACACATTCAATGCTTTCAATTCATTGCTTTCACCGCTTACCGGTGCTTTACTATTTAAGCAGATTATTCATCTCACAGCATAATACCTCCTAGTCTCGGTCTCTCAAATACAGATAAATGCATAAAATCCACACAGAGAACTGAGCGCATAAGCTCTAGCATGCGGAACTCTATACACTTCTGCCATGTCCAGTGGATCAAAGTGGCTCAAAAATGACAGTAAAGGAGAAAAAGTCCAGTATTTTTTGTTCCCTGAATACTCTGTTGTACACAGTAGAGAAACAAGATAGTCAGGTAGTTGGTTGTAGCTTTTCGGAGTCTCAGGAAGGATTTCTACTGCCTTGAGTGCTGCCATAAGGTTAATTTAGTAAGGATCAACTGAAAAATAGGAATGATACAGAAAACTGCCATAGTTAAATTCTTACCCATCATATTTCATTTCTATAAATACATTTCTACAAACCTGCACTAAATAATAAAGGAACATCATCAGGAAAAAAAAAATTTCTGCCATCATTATGCATTTTTCTTTTCAGTAACTTCTTGAATTGAAGGCGCAGATATAATCTCTACTTTCATCTCTCCTTGTCTAGTTTGTGCTGCAATAGTAGTGCTGTTTCAAGACACTTATGGTTTTTTATTTAACTAGCAAAGGATGTAGAAAAGCACCACATCACAGAATGTAGAACAAGAAAAAGAGCTTTGAAATTGTTATTACTTTAAGAAGGCTGCCGAGTAATAATGCTGGTTAAATTATGCAAGGAACACTGCATTCTCCCACAGACACACATTTAGTATCTCCTGAGACTTGGTGTATTACATAGACGAATGGAAAATGTGGAGATTCTTTTATAAGATTTATTTGTAAAAATGCTCCTGGAGATAGTAACAGTTTCATAGAGAAGAATTTAGTGATGGATAATTTTTCATATATATGGCATCAGTATTAAAATGGAAATTAAGTTCATAAAAGTTCTTTTAAAAAAAAAAACAACAACAAAACCCCAATGATTTGGAATGTATAGTTCCTTTCAAAGTCCTACCTCCCAGCCCCAAAAGAGCAGTCCTTGTTTGAGCAGTACTTTTCAGACAAGGTGCTGCATGTCTTCATTCTGCACTGACAGGATTTTTTGCTTTTTCATCCATGGCTCTTCTACCATGATGTGAAGCATTTTTGCTGAAGCATTTCATATAGATGTTCAGTATACAAAACTCCCTCTCATCCAAACAGAAATGCTGAGCTACGATGGCAGCTTGAATTTCTAGTTAGTTGTTTATTTTTCCTCAGTGACAGAATATATTTTGGTTTGGTGTGTCTGCAACACACACATCTTGGATCTTAATAGAATACTCACTGAACAGCGATGTAGACAGGAGTCTAAAGAAGCAAGCTGTGTAAATCTGAACTAAAAGACTATGAAACTTTACCGAAGGTCCAGATAAGTATCTTTGCATCTGTCTCTTCAAAGGACCCCGCACAAACTTCAGCAATATTTCGCAGAGATCCAAGTGACCTTTAAAGATACATAGTTATGGATGCTCTCTTCTTTCTTTTCTTAAGAGAAACATTTCTTAAATACCCTACCCATTCCCAGAGGCATACAACGTAAAGCAGCATACTGATTAATGAAAACTCTGGTCTTGTAAAATTTAATGGCAAGACAGAAACAAGCCATGGGTATTCCGATACGAACAGCAACACAGAGCAGGAAAGCTTACAACAGCTTTTGGAGAAGAAGAGAACAGCAAAATGTAAGGAAGGAGAAGAAAGGGGAAGCGAGGGTTTCCAGGGACCATGCTGGGGTTGAAACACACTGATAATTTATTTGAAAAGAAAGGGGGTGGGAAGGGGAACAGCAAAGGAAATCACAGCTCTGCGGAAGAAAATGGCAAACTTCCATTGACTGTAACAGGCAAGCATTCAACCCAAGCAAGATGAACAAACCCTTTAAACTGAATTTACATCCCTGCTGCAGCAGTTACTCAAAAAAAAAGAAGATCTGGTTTTTCATGAGAAGGAAGCCCAAGTTAAATATAATTCCATTTTGCGCATATTTATTAAACACTAACAACATGATTCACGACACCATTAAAGAGTCACTAATAAGAGCTGGAAAACTCCCACACAGAGCAGGACTCAGGTAATCATTATTAGCAGTAAATATTGAGAAAAATATGAAGTATAATGCTATTAGTAGAGTAGGACTGATGCAAACAGAAAATATGGCAAGCTGTGAAGTGTTCGTTGGGTAGTACTGATGCAAGTAAAGACACTGTACAAATTGAAAAGATAGGCAAGAAGAGTCACTTTGTCAGAAAAAAAAAGATGCTAGCACACATAAATGAGTATCTGATACAGTATTCCTTGAAATCAATAGACGTTTTGAGCATGCTATGAATCCAGTACTAGATACTAAGAGCAGCAAGACAAAAAAAAAAAAAGAAGAAAAACGCGGTGTTAAGGGGAGAATCTGTTTTCATTCATAATGCAGCTGGAGAAGGTGAAGTTTGCATTTTACAAGACTGAATGCCTAGATCCCAAGGAAGAACACAAGGCAAGCTAAGTATCTCTGATCTGCATAAAAATCTGAAATTAATTGACAAGTAATTGTTCCTTATTAAAATCAAATTATTCATTACTAAACACTAAAAATTAAATCACCATATTGCCAAGGCTGTCATTATCCTTAAATTATGCTCATGCATGTGCACATTAAAAACTGAAGTTGTATGTAGAAAGACACATGTGGAAAGGGTTAGGACAAAACTATTTTGATAGAACAGGACATTTTAACATAAAAAATATTAAAGGGCTGGAAAAATTTTACTTCCTTTGTAGTCAGCCCTTTTGCTTTCTTTCCAATATCTCAAAATGAATAAGGCATACAGCTGATACAGGTAGAAAATATGTTGTTGTATTTAAAAGAAATTAAAACATACACTCAATTTTAATTAGCCCAATTATTTGTGTACAGAATCTGGCTCATCTATGTGTGCATTAAGGAAAGGGGGTTATATTAATATACATCTGTCATAAACAGTACAAGTCTAAATTGTAGAATATATTTGCATTTTTTTCAGGACTGCTGTAAAAAGAGAAGAAAAAGGGAATTATTGATGCATTCAAACAGCGTGCATCTTGCTTTGTAATGTAATCTGTTTTCCTTAACACCTACACAGCTTATGTTCCTGTTTAAGGAATAAATACGGACCCAGGGTATCAACTTCCAAAGAAAAACTTGTAAGAAGCTGTTTGCAGATTTGCATTTTGTTATTTCAGAATACAATAGTCAAGTTCAAGTTTTTGCTTCTTGAGACACTTAAATCAGCTGAAAGGATTTTTGTTGTTGTTTCTAGAGTTCATATTTAAAGGTCCAATACAGCTACTATATCTGTTAATGTAAATTCTTTCCCTGGAGAATTTCATAAAGGAGTCAGGAGCTGTTAAAACACATACAGAACAGAAGACAACATTTTCTTCTAGAAATGAAAATGACTGTTGCACTGCCTATATCCATGATGATCCTGCAAATATGCAAACCAAGAAGAGTCAGAGAGAGTGGTGGCGTGCAAGCTGATGAACCTTTGTATTCCAGGGAATTGCCATGTGGGAATATGCTTAACTTGGAAAGACCACTGAGTTTTTCAAACCATTCTTGAGTGCACTCTTAAAACTGCACATAATCACAAAACATTTCTGAGATGCAAAGGGAGACCATGGTCAGCAAAGAAACGAAACCACGTCTGTGATTTCACATTCACAAATGGCACAACATAGATGAGCATGTGCAGTGTGACTAATGCATTGCCTCAGTATCAGCCACAAGAAATGTTAAGCCATACCTTGAATGCTGTTGAACAGAACTTACCCTTGAGGGGCCACATATCAGGGGAGGGCTGGGCTGGGAGTGGAAGGAGAGGACAAGATTTCATGGAAGGAAAGAAAGAAGGAAGAAATGGCCAGGTGGTCAACTTCAGTCAAGTATTTGCTAAGTGAAGAAGAGTATTGTCTGCTGTGCTACTCTGAGAGAACTGGAAGGCTGAGTTGCCCAAATTCAACTCCTGCAACTATGGGATCTCTTATAAGTGAGATGCATTTCTCCGAAGTAAATGGAGTGCAGTGAGTACTTATGGTCCTCTTCGTTTAACTTCATTTTGCAACAGCTTTGAGCAGTGTGCTTATGAATTAAGCACCAGTCTTTCCCCAAATGGAAAAAGTGATTTTTAAATGAAGTGGCTTATTAGAGGTGGCTTATACAGACAAGTCACACAGTGAGATAATAGCACAGCCAGAAAAAGAATTATATGGGTCTTCTGGGACCAGGCTGGTAGGGATGAGTTTGTACAGGAACAGCAGCTGACTAAAACTGAACCCAAGAGGGACAGACACCATCCTGACTAGTGAAACACTAGCCTACAGTCATCATTAGTTGTTTAAGTATGGACCTGAAATACAGTCAATTTATTCTGCACTTCCAAGTGCTCCGGGATTCCTCCCTGATGCTCAGTTTGGCATAGTTTCTCAGTTTACAGGAACATTTTCTACCATCTCCTGTTGAGGACAGTCCTTCTCATTCTGGAAGGCAATAACCTGCTCATAGCTAAGTGTGCTTTTGTCACCTCCCAATTGTTTAACAGCCCAGAGTATCTAAATCATCACCGGGAAGTCTGAGACCAAGAAGTCCATTCCAGAATACACCTGTACAGGGGACAGGCTGTTCCTCAAGGCTAGCATGAGCATTCACAGTACCTAAGCAATACTTCAAATCTTACTACTGTATTTCTTATGACATTCGTTTGAATGTACATTCAAAAAACACACACAAACCATAGCAAAAGAAAAATAAACAACAACAAAATTATCTTGATACTTTAAAATCTCAGCAAGTTTCTCTACAAAGAGAATCATGCCTCACACAGGCCGGTCACACTGCTTTTCAGGAAAACATTGAAAGTCCGCAGTGATGAAGACAGTATAAAAATGCCCAAACTGAAGAGAATGGAATTGGGTCATATAATCTTGAACCCCACTAGTTTTCTCTTCTAACTCACATTATGCCTGCTAACATCGCGCAATTGTTCTTTGTAAGTGCATATTCCCAATAATTATGTAGAAAATATCTATTTTTAAAGCGCTTATATGTTTTCATATGGAACTACCACAGTACCTATATCCCTATCTGTATTAAAAAAAAAATACAGGGAAGAAAAGTGTGGGTTTTTTTTTTATTTTAAAAAACCTTACAAGTTTCACTTGCACATTTAGAAAATTTCTGTTTTCTTCTGGAAAGAAGCAAAGAGGAGGAATTCTGATCTATGCAATAAATCTTATTTCTTATATTCTGCTATTGCACGGCAGATGCTATTCCTTTCATCTTGTAGGCAATGCAAGGCCAATAAAACTGTTTTTATGCAACATGTGTAGTTATAATATTATTCTTCTCTTAATCAATAAAAAAAGTATTCTTACTGCAAGCTCCCTCTCAATTTTTCAGTAAATACAAGTTATATACATTTTTGGAATGATGGTGGTGCTTTGACTGTAGTAGATTTCTTTTTCTAAATCAGTTATAAAGCAAGGAGTAAAGTGTAATAGGGATGGACAAAGCCTGTGCAAACTCTGAAATCACGCTTTAGAAATATTTATGTAAATGTTACTCAAATGAAAAACGACCCCTTGATGAAGATAAATATCTACCAACGTATTATTGCTAATATGTGCATTTGACTAAAGCCAAGTTTTAAATACATAAACTATTAGAAACTATGTTATTGGATTTGCTTGCAAAACTAGTATGTCAAGTTGTTTAAGTTCACTATTCTTCTTTGCTGGGGCTGTCCTCCAGGTGACAGCCTTTTCACAAAGAAAAAAAACTCTACACCTAAAGCACAAGGTTATTCAGAGAAAGGGCATTTCTCCCAGGTGGAATTAGATTGCATGCCCAAGAAAGCAAAAATGAACAAGCAACATATATCATAATTAGTCTTAAAATTTATACAACCTAAATAGACCTGTATGACAGAGAGCCTGTCCTTTCTGTGGCAGTACACAGAGCTTAAAGTACACTCTCGTACTTCAATACTTTTATCTCTTCCTCACTGTATGATGCTTCTTGGCAACTCCACAGTTCAGTGCATTTCACACACTGCAGAACATAATAATGGAGGAAAAAAGATATATCACACAAAAGAAAAATCAGATGGCAGCTGTGCCAACGTACGGCAAGAAAAGAAAACAATACAAAAATCTGAGGCAGGCAAACTCACAGGTAAGGAAGAAACATGGAGAATAAGTAGCGCTTTGAACTAAGTGCAAAGAGGCAATGGAGAGAATAAACGCATCTCTCTTGATGGGTGCAAGAAACAGAAGAATTTGTGATCGGAGAGGCAAAAGGTGGAAGACAACAGACAAAGTGCAGCTGTAGAAATAAAGGAGCAGGTAGGAATGGATAGGAGCAACAGCAAATGCAACACAGGAGGATTCTGCAACATTTCTTTTATATCAGTTCATGACTATGCAAAGCAGGAAACGATAAAACAAAACACTTCTGTCCTCACACCAATCACAGCCGAAACCTCTACATTTCTCTAGCCCAGTGCTGCTTTCCTAATACAGACCACTGCAAAAAACAGACAGCTTTCCTGGTATTGGAAAGCTTAGTATCTCAGGGAACCACAACTGGCCTTCCACTGGTGGAGGATGACAGCATTCATAGAGGACAACCAGTCACAACAGAGCTCTAACTGGTTGCTCCAACAAACTTGCTACTACTTGCTTTTTTTAACTTAGCATAGGGGTGACAAGTCTTCTACACCTACTAACTTACTGCCCAGGTATGATTCTGGACTTATCCCCACCAGAGCTCAGATGTCCTGCTTTGAAAGCTTCCTTATAAATACACACAGGAGATTCTGTTACTTGGAACATGACTTAAAGAATTTGAGTGAACATTCTTGACACCTATTTTGCAACTATTCCTTTTCCTCACTCTTCCAAGTGTAATTTAATTCTTAAAATCAGCATGCAAAGTATGTTCCTGAGAAACATTCCTAACGAGACTAGTCAAGACCTACATTTTTCTAATGCTGCTGTTCTTCGCCTCTTAACACCTTCCTGTAGGTTCAGAAGAACCCCATGTAGTACCTACTGCTGGCTCACAAATTTGTTCTTTGCAATTGATTGCATTCCACAGTATTAATACTTCACACAAGTGATAATCCTGTCTCTTTCAAAGACTGTATATTTTGTCTGTGAGATTATTCATTTCTTATCAGTTCCATGTAGAGAGCGCTTTTATCAGTCACCTTGCACTGGGATAAAAAATATCTTGTTCGCAGCTGATCTAGTGAAAGAATTAGAAGAACCACCTCAAAGTGGCAGGTTACTCTGAAGTTTGATCAGCTAACACAAATAATACAGACCCAGCTGACTATTTCTGCAAGCTTGTGGCTCCATGAAACATATGAGGCAAAAGATACAATTCCTTTGAGAAGGAAGGCAGGGAAGAGAGTATTGGAGATTATAAAATTGTGCACCTCAGTCCTGGAAGACGACTTTCATTACTTTTTTTGTTGCTAATGATATTTTTCATTTTTGTAGAAAACTTTTATAGGTTCATATAAGAATAAAATCAACACTTCAGAGTAGATTACATCAAGTTCAGCTAATGAATGAAGGTACTTGGTAACTAAGAGTTACTCTGGCATCACAAAATAAAACTACATTGCTCAAATTTACTTCTGTCAGGGTAGGTTTTGTTTAATCTACAGTCCACAATAATGCAGTGAAGGGCCAGGACTGAGAAGAGGTTAAAGTCATCTGCTCATCAGAAGTCATTTAATAAAAAGTAAATTGTAATGGTAGCTGGAGGGAAAATCAAATACAAGAAATGAATTCAGGCTCTGCGATCGAAGCTGCAGTTCCATTGATTAACATCTGCTAAAATAAACTGCTAGACTATAGACTTTCTCATTTATTGTCTTCCCCATGTTTTAGTTGCTGTGATATCCTTCTAAAGATATGTGGCAATTACTCATCTAAGAGTTGCAGGCAAGCAAAGGACAGAACAAGCAAAAAATCCCAATTAAAAAGAATGATTAACAAATAACCCAAATTGAATTATTCTTTTGCCTTTACTGAAAAGCTCTCAGAAAACCTTTGCACCCATTGACAGTAAAATTCTTATTCTGCCCCATTAACATAACAATCTCTCTGTCCCCTGATTAGACAGGGCTGAATATTTTCAGCAAATACAGTGTCTGGGAAGTATTAAGTAAGCAGAGGTGGAGTCACATTTTGCACAGATGGACTCAGAAGTGATGAAAAGCTCAGAGCTGTTATTTTAGAGTACTAGAACACAGGCATCCCTAGCAATTCATGAAAACAGGCATAAATTTCCCCTTCTCCTGCTCTCCATTCAGTGCTATCCCTACTGCCATTAAACATCTTTCCAACCAGCTCTGACCAGTACTTCCCAAACCCTCAATGCATCCACCAACCTGCCCAGAAGCGGCATGCTCTCATCCACCTTGCACACAGGCTGCAAACTAGCCAGCTCTGGGGAAGCCAGGCTGCATGACACCGAGCTCCCAGCTCCAGTTAGTGCTGGCAAAAGGTAAGGGCAAACCAAGCTGCCTCGTGCAAATCCACATATTTGTGCACTTACCCCTAGTCAGCTACACCTGCATTAATGGGCACGAGCTGGGCCAAATGGCTGTCAGCTGAGGGCACAGGCTGAAGATAACAGTGATGCTCAGGTGGAAGTCATGACACCACTTAGGCTCTAGGACGTTTATTCCCATTGATGATGTGAGAGGAGAAGACCCAGTTTACTTCAAATCTCTCATTAGCTTTGCAGTGTGCTTAGGTGAAAAAAAAAAAACCAAACCCATTTTTACTTGTAAACAGAGCACTGGAAATCACTGAAAAATCAAACCTTATAGAGCTATTATTTTAGCAACACTTTTCCAATAAAACAGTCTTTTAAACTAAAGCCAGTGAATTACTTTAGAGAGATCCTTAAGTAATTTAGGAAGCTTCCTACCCATATGCAACGTGTTCTCCCAAACAAAAGATTGCTTTCTTAAACAATCTTCTAAGATTGTGTGAGAAAAGATGGAATGTTTTGGAGGCTAAATTTGAGCCCTGATTTGATATATACCTAATTTCCTTTAAGTATTATTTACTTTCTTGGGTTCAAAGAAAGTCCTATAGTCTCCAGTGAGCCATACTGCCATTATCTTTTGTATAACTGTGTCAGGCTTTGCTCTTAAGAAACAACAAGTAGTTATGTTTTTAAATAAATATAATTGAAAAAATTGCTGTGTTCAGGCATCTGAATATTCCAAGGGGATTTTTGCCCTATTGCTTCTAAAAAATTTTAGGGAAGAATTTCCTATGAAAGCTCATTATTTAACACTATAAATTATTGAACAGTATTTCCCTTGCATTTTAACAATTTGCGTGTAGCTGTTGTGTTCAAAAAGTCATCAGATTGTTGTGGAACCAACCCTTATTTGAAAGAGTTATCAATATCATTTTGGAAATTAAAAACACTAAAATATAGATGCTGAGTCACAGCACAGATGCCCCGAGGTTTTCGGTTAGCAGCTGTAGCATTTGGAGAAGAGCAATGTCTTCACTACCCAAAAATACACAGCGTCAGCCATTTGCTGGGCACTCTTTTCCCATATCTGAACAAAAATTGTTTTCACTAACGCAGTTGAAAACGACTTGTATTTGACCACACGCCATACCAATGCACTCACGAGAGCAAAACTAGCACTTTTCAGACATGAGATCTAGACTTACAGAAGTGTCTGCATTTCCACTTGGCCACTGAACATATGTATATAAATGCACATATATATACACATATATGCATGTGTGCGTATCTGTTGGCACAGCAAGGTGCCATA
The DNA here is from genome assembly GCF_000690835.1 of Fulmarus glacialis. NCBI lineage: Eukaryota > Metazoa > Chordata > Aves > Procellariiformes > Procellariidae > Fulmarus > Fulmarus glacialis. The sequence goes on along the minus strand of NW_009222294.1, from coordinate 1,517 downwards.
AGAAGTGAAAACGGCTCACTGTTCCCCTCCCCAGGATGTAATATTATTGTTGCTTTAGTTGAGACCATCTGAGGATAGAAGTGAAGTAAGGTCTGCAAGGAAGATTTTATTAGAACAGGTAATGTGGTTGTGAGAAAAAAATGAGACTCATGTAAAAGCTTGTCTTCAGTTTTTGTATAGGAGCAGTAACCTTCAAGCGAAACATGGTTAAGACAAATTGTTCATGTTTAACTAAATTGTTTAAAGAATTCAGAAAAAGAGATGTTCGGTGTTCACAGAAGGGACTAAAACAAGATGATCAGGAATTTAGTCCAACAGGACAGGGGAAAGAGACGGGAAGTCGTTGCCTCTGGAATACAAGAAACTAATGGAAATCAAAATTATAATGTGCAATAAAACCTCTGTTGAGTCCCTGGTTTTAGTGTCCAATAGATGTGAATTATTCTTCTAACATAGCCTCTTGAAGGTACTTTGTAGACCTTCCCTAAGGATCTGTAAGAGATCCATTTGGAAATGGAGTGGTTGTCTTGGGAAAAATATGATTTTCATATTTTTTCACCAATTGTCTGGGTGAATTCATTTTAATGCACAGGGATTCTTTTCACCCACAGTTTCCCTGAGGAAATTTGGTGCAGTGGATGAAATATTTTGCAGTCTGAGACAGACAGAGAGAGCGAGAGTGAATCCATGAATTTTGATAGTCGTGTTGTGAGAACTGTTTCTTACAGTGGTGGTGGAAACGCGTTTGCAAATTTTACGCTTGTTGCTCTGCATGAGCTGGCTTCTATTGGTATATGGTGGACCTCAGCAAGTTTGCTTCTAATGATGAGTTTAGCAGATCCTATAATGCATTTCAAAGCTACGAAGAGAAATTCCGGGAAAATATCATTCAAGGTATGGTGCTTCTTGCGTAGGCTGTTCTGGAAGAGTTTTCTTGGGTAAATACCCTTTTTTGTTGTGAAGCTGATAACATGAATTTCCTCACAGTAAATGTGGCGGTGTCTGGCAGCGAGACTACACATCAATGCACCTACATCCTCAGAAGAGCAACCAGCCCCAAACCACAGCAAAAGGCTATGCTTTTGTTTCGATGGCCCATTGTAATTTTCTCCCCACCTGCTCCACATTCATTTTTCCACAGGCAACTTGAATTTTGTGTCACATTTTTTGATGTCCTTATCACCTTGTTTTAATTCCTCCTGTGACCATCTGTTTTCCTGAATTCTCTAAATGTGTGAGTCAATAACCTGTGGGGCCCTTGAGAAGATCAAATATATTAATCTATGGACTTTGTACAACTATTTGAAATGCAACCTTTTCATGTTCTCAGAGTCATAGGAGGTTAATTCAGTACCCCTGATAACTGAAGATTCACATGAAAATAATTCAAAATAGCACTGACTGCTGCATTCTCGGTGCGTTCAGACAGATTTTAACAGCAGATTTTACTTTCCAAGACCAAGGCTTCAGTCCTGTGTCATCCATGGGTCATATGGATGTGAATATCACAGAATCAT
>NW_009222293.1:7694-40264 GCF_000690835.1 Fulmarus glacialis | reverse complement strand
AGGAAGTTATTGTTGATGCATTCCAGGAATCTCCCTGGAGGTTGTGTCTTGCTTCCTGGGGCTCGGAATCACTTCCTTCACATGCACATTTTTGTTGAGTTGTTACCTTGTCTGTGAGTCAACTGTTGCTCTAATCCAATTAAAATAAGCTTATTTATTACATTTCTAATGGTGATACCAAGATAAGAATGTTCCATAACTGATCAGTGGCATCATCTTACTTTGTAACCTTTGCCTTTCCTAACCCTGCCTGCTCCCAGTGATGCTTTACCCTCCTGTGTCATGTCTACGTTTAAATTTTGGACACTTCAGGACAGGGACAATGTCTTCACATGTGTTCTTTAAAGTGACTGGCACACTTTTCAGCATGCTAAATACAATAAGTAATAGTTGATCAGTGCTTGCACTCATATAACTTACTATGTCAGCAAATTTCTGTCTTTAAAAAATGGCTGTCTTACAAAGAAATTAAACTGGCAGGTTCCCCTGACTAGAAAGCTCATTACTGACCAACACCCTCCTGTGTCATTTGGGTGTGCCTGTGTGTTTGTAAAGCCCTGAAAAATCCAAGGTAAGTCAAAAAGCAAAACAGTTCAAGGAAACACTTTAACCTCAGATCACAGGGCTTCAAGAATGCAAGGCTAAAAACAAAGTCAGTGCTGAGGGCTTTTCTTTAAAACAAACAATACAAATGAAACAGGAAAAACAGGAAAAAAATAATATTTCAGCAGGGGAAAACTGAGGCACAGGAATTAGAGACTGGTCCAAGGTGATGTTAAAGTCTGTGCTCGTGTGCCCTTGGCTGGCAGACAGCTCGCTGTCACGCTTGGGGGGCATCCTCACCTGTGCCACTGCCCTTGCTCTTCTGTCCCATTGCCAGCATGGGAAGGGACAGCTTTTCAAAGTTTCACATGTGCTTGCCAAGCAGAGGCGGTGTTTCCTGCGGGCTGGGGGGACGTGGGCAGCCCCTCAGGCACCGCAGCTGGCGGAGAAGGAGCAAGTCCTGGGCATCAGGGTCACCTCGAGCTGGGCACGCAGTGAAGCAGCAGCTTTCTGCTGGGCTTTCCATCTCACACAGCCCTATCATTCAGTCTTGTGGTGCTTTTTCAAGCCTTAGAGTTTTAGTTCAAGATACAGAGAGTTACAGTAATAAAGCACTGAGGCCACTCGTGTCTGGGGCACCACAGAGAAGTTCTGACTGTGGCGGGGAGGGGTATCTCTCCAGGCTAGCTAGGAGATGGGAAAAAGCAAGGTTGGCTGTCAGTTTATCCAGCTCTGCAGAATAAAGGAAGACTGAAGTTGCAGATTTTCTTATTTGTAAAACTTCCTTAAGCTGAATATCCTCTCTGAAAACATACATATGTTCACCTGCACCTACAGCTGTACCCGTGCTCCTGCAGACTCTGTGCACACAGGTGTGGAGGTCCTTCGGCACTTCTTAAAATATAATCAGTGAAGGTACAGTGTGGGGCAACAATGAATGAAGACGAGATCTGCTAGAGCCTTCCTCTCCACCACTCACTCCTCCTTTCCTCTGCCTCTCCACCCGAGCTGCTGGGAAGGCAAGTGGGTCTCTATTCTCTCCTGGATCTCCCCCTCTCTCCAGCCTCTGTTTTCCAGGACATGAAAGAAGGGCTTTACAAAACTGTTTGGAACAAACAGATGAAGAGGTGATGAGACACAGACAAACGCTTTGTATATATTAATGTATATTTGCTTTCGTGCTTGCCTAAATGGTGTGTGTAGTGCGTCATGCCTCTAAGGCAAAGAACAAAGGGATGGGGCTGAAAGAATTTTTCTATTTCTTTTCTATTTTCTATTCTTCCCAGAATAAAGTTTGGTTTTCCCTGTTTGACCTTCAACTCCCAGAAGACCTGAGTTTAACTGCTTTGATTTACTTCCATAATAAAGTGATCGATTAATGTTAAAGGCAGGCTTTATGAGGCCTGTCCTCAAATGGTCTCGGAGCCTGCCATAGCGAGGATGTTATACTGCCATACTCTGAAAAAGGTCACATGAAGGGAATCAAAGACAAGACAAATGATGGTTTACACATCAGAAAAGCTCTCCGTAGTACAGACAGGGAATGTGGAACATAATGTCTCTCAGGGCTCGGTGCAGATGGTATATAGTAAATATAGTCTGAACTGCCTCCCTAGGATTTATTATTGTTGCCGTTGTAGTTGTTTTGGGGTTTTACTTTTAGACAAAGCTGTGCTCTGGAAGTGTGTGACACATGGACAGCCCTGGTTAAAATCTAGCAAACGAAGAGGTCTGATAAGCTGGTCTCAACATGCTGGTGTTGAGGAGCTCGCTCTCAGAAGTTAAGAGATTGATTTCTAATGACTTTCTGTGCTCAGTTAAAAATCATAGTTCACTTTTTTTTTCTAGCTAGACTTCACTGCAAGCATTTTTCCTTAAAAGAGACAGGCAAACTGAGTAAGCAAAATAAGAATCAATCCAAAACTTCAGCCTCTGTCCATATCTGTATGTCCTAAAGGAGAATTTGTATGGTATCAAATGGAACAGCAAACTTCTCTGTGTTTTCCCTCCATATTTTGATGAGAAATAGTTTATTCTTGTTCCATTTGCACCTCCACTGGACTACGTTTCCTCTGACAGGCAAAGATATTCCTTACTTACCCTGGTGTAAAAGGCAAAATTGATTAATAAATTTTGAAGAACAGATATAAGCAGGAACCTGGGCTTTAATTGTGGTCTTAAACCTGAGTAGGACTGCCCAGGTAATTGTATAAAAATCCAGCTTCTGCGGGAAAGCACAGTTTTCCGATGAAATCTCAGGCCAGATGCTTGTCAGGTGTTGGATGAAATTTCAGATCTCAGTCCTGGGGCAGAGAGGGAGGCAGAATGGAGAGCAGGAAAGTAAATGAGGTGCTCCCCCGGGGCTTGGGAGCTGCAGGTTCAAAGCCTTGCTCTGTACCGGTTCGAGCAGGTATTTAAACCTTGGCTGCTTATCAGATCCTGCCGCCTTAATGGCCGAATTCTGGTCATCAAGGTCAGGCTGGGTTGAAGGACAAGACCTAGCCCCAGCCCTGGGAGGCTGGAAAGCGGGTGGGCATGCAGGGAAATCCCTCCAGAGCCAGCAGCTCCCCTGCCGCTCCGTTGTCCCCGGGGGAAGGGGATGGCTGGCGGCACGAGCGAAGATGCACCCCCGCAGACACCATCATCATCCTGCACAGGCTGACCAGCACCGCTGTGGCCAGCCTGGCTTTCCCTTTGGCTTAAATCAAATGGGTCCATAGCTAACTTGCTGTCTCCTGCAGGGCAGCTGCCCTGTGTCTGCTCGTTAATTTGTAGAAACGAAATAGTGAATATAATGCCGGTTCATATCGCAATCAGTGAAAATGATGAAAATCCCGCAGCACTTTCCTGGCCAGTTTCAAGCCCACGGGTGATATTACCCGTCAAAATCAGCCTGTGAACAGCTGATGCACATAACTCAGGAGCAAGTGGTATTATGAAAATTGCAGTTCAAGGACGCAATGACTGCTTCTGGTGTTCAAGGATAGGACACTGAGCTGCCAAAAAGCCGTGGAGGACATGCCCTTTGTGCCCTCTGCCTAGAAGCACACAGTACCGACGCAGATAGCGTTGCCACCTTTGAAAAATAATTCCCCAAATGGCCACTTCAGGCACTTGTCTGCTGGGATTGTGCAAGCCCATGATAAAACTTGTCATGGTAGAAAGAAACCAGCTGAGTAAGAAGCTTATTATTAAGGACTTATAACTAATAGGACTTTTCATGTGGCAGTAATGCGGTAAGACCGGGTCTGGCAAAAGCATTTGTATTTCCAGTTGTGTGGTATCCTTGGGAGGGTAGAAAGGAAAAGGGAGAGATCTAGGGGGGAAGGCTCATCTATAAATACACGGAATAAAACAGTCTATGCAAGGCACAGATTGATGCAGCCTGCTCTGAAAAACATTTGGCAAAAGGCATATAATGAGTTTTTCAGACTTCTAGTATTTCCTTTTTATTATTTAGAGGACAAGCATAGTTTAAAGAAAAAAATGAGCTCCCTTAACAACATTCTAATCACATATAAATAGGCGAATTATTATTAAATATAAAATTGTAGAAAGAACTGATGGAAAAATTCCCGCCACCTATCAAATCCATCCTTTGCCAGTACAGAGCTGCTGCGTACCTTATACTAGCACTTCCATTCAGTCAAGCTTTAAAGCCGACTTTAAATAGTCTTTTTAAATCTAAGGTTTCCTTCCACTGCCATCCCAGGCTTTGAGAGTTGCAACCACTTAATATTCTGCTTGGCCCATGGGAAGAGATGAGCGTATTAAGGATCCAAATACAAAACACATTTCTCTCTGCATTCAGTGTAACCTGACTAGACACTACAGTTGGCAGACACCAGATGGTTGATTGGAGTCTCTAGTCAGTTTCTGCAATTGCCGAAGCCTTAAGGACAAAACAGCACCAGGGAGATGGATTTGATATGATCATGAATCACTTCTGGGACCACAGCAGATAACTTAAGACAGGAGTCATGCGGGTCACCTTCTCGAAGCTCCTTCTGGTACAAGTGCAAACAGAGACAGGAGAAGATTGATATTGGAGAGCAAACGATGATGGATGGCGTTAGTAGGGTAGTAAGGTGTATTTGGGATTTACTGAACATCTTCACACAGTGTTTTGAGAGGATTGACTAGCAGAAGTGTATGGGCTTTTCAGAGTCAAAAAAGGCAAATCTTGTTGATGTGGAAAAGAAGCAAAACGAATGGTTTTGCTTCATTTAAATGATATTGCAAGTACTTCTAACAAAGAAAGTATCAGGTGGTTATTCAGGAATATAGAATGAGCAATATGAAAATGCCCCCATTAAAACTAGGTGGTTATTATTAAAAAATCTTGAGCAGCTATTCAGATTATAAAATGAATTTCCTGCAGCTGTACTCGCATCACTTTTCCCACTTTTCATAAATTCTTGAGTAACTGATTTTTTTCTACAGTCTGAGGTTTTCATGGAGAGGAGCAAGCTTTAGGCTTGCATCTCTAGAGCCTTGCGAGTTTCCACTAGAAAGCACGCTATTTGTGTGAAAAACCATTTGTTCAAACAGAAGGAAAAGGTTTCTAAAAATCTCAGTTAGAACTCAAAGCAGATCTCAGTGGGTATTATATGACCTGGATGAGACTCTGACTGCACCTTTTGTTTCTAGAAGTATACTTGCATGCAATTTTTTTTGGTCATTTGGACAAAAGCAAAACTACATTTATGTTACAAACACTGCCAAGAAATCCATAGTAGCAGATTTTGCTTATGTATGATGCTTCAGACTTGGTTTTTAAATCTCAAATAATTTTTTTTTTTAAAAGAAGCTACTTGTTAGACACAAAACTGCTCTGTTATATTCACGATCCTGTCTCTGTTACGGAAGCACCCTCTTCAAATTAAAAGTACAGCTGATGTTCCACGGTTTGTCATTACTACAACTACCTGAAATAATACATGCTTTGGGTATATGCTATCTAGTGAAAAGCTTAATGTCAGACAAGACAGTAGAGCTTTATGTACAAAGTAAAAAGATTGTGCTCAACTGAAAAGCAAGAGATTTGTTCTGCTTTGGTGAAATTAAGGAGATCATAAAATGATCACTGTATAGAAATGAATGTTGGAAGGAAAGTAGACTTTGGATGCTCTTGTGTTTTCTTTTTCTCTAATTTCTAGGCTTCCTGTGCATGACAGCTTGAAGGGGTTTACTATATTGGGCTGGATGAATTACTGGGGGCATTCTGTGGTATGTATTTTGTACTTACAGTATATGTACTGTATCTGGAATTTCTCCTTTGCTGCCTCCTATTGTGTACATATTCAACCAAAAATCTAGCTTTCACTCTCAGAACATTACCAACAATTTTCCTTTATTCTTTGCTGAAGCAAAGAGCTGGGGTATACCTGTCTTCCTAGGAGTCAGTAAAACTTTGACTATGACATGTATTCTGAGCAGGTTAGCTGGGAAGCATGGCTGGCATAGCTGGTTGGCTATATACAGCAGCCATTAGGCCTCTCAGCTAGTTCAGCGTTGGCCCAGCTCAGAAACCACATACAGTGAAGCCATTTGACTTGCTGAAAGATGATGGATGGAGCTGAGCACTGGTTTACAACTGCGTGGACTGTCCCAACTCCAACCTAACTTGGTGATGTGAGCCAAGAATAATGTCCTGTAATAATTAACATCTCCCCAAAATTTCAGCCAGTGTATAAGCTTACTACTTTCTTCTGTACATTTCTAGAGGAGGAGAAGAAATTGACAAAAATATCCATGGTCTATTAGAAGAGCAGCAGGAAAGCAGGTTGTACCGGGAGTTAAAATGTTGGCACCCCGAAAGCATGAGCTTTACTGTAAATAAAAGGATAACATAGAACCTTGTCATTGCTACTTGGGACTACTATATGTAAGAAGTTTCATCACCTTTTATGAAAGTACTGCCTTATAAAGGTAGAGAAAATATATCAGAGCTCTACTGAAATTCTTTACATGCTTTTGAATAGTCTCTGCCTTCTCAATCTCTGCCCACCATGCCCAGCCTTCCAAATGCTGCAGAATGGTGTCTGGCCCCTGCGGCTGGCAGGTGGAGTCCTGGCAATGGACTAGCTGATCGAACCACCTCAAACTCCTTCTTATTAGCACCAATAAATAATGATCCTCAAGCCAAGCTGATTGTGAGTCAGGCACAGGCAGTTCTACCTTCAGATGCTGCAAGTCTTGTATTTTTATCTGAGGTGGGTGTTGGAAAGGGCTCCCGAGAGAAGATTGGGGTGACGTTTTGTGGAACAACATCGTCACTTCCTGGCACTGAGATGTTAAACATAGTGCCGCTTATTTGCAGTTCACAGGGTTTTGACTGATTCTATTTAAAAGACCATAAATGCCCAGCAGCGCCTGAGGAAAGCTCCTCTCAAACCCTCCAACACTTGCGATGCTTATTGGTCCTATTGAAGAGGTGCAGCAAGTGAAGAGGAATTTTCTGACAATGAGAAAAGCTTCCTTAGCCAAAGCAATTTATTGGTCTAGTCAAGTCAATTACAGCCATGACTCACTCTCCAAAAATTGCGACTTGGCTTTCATTATTTTCACTCACACATTGCTGAGTGGTTGGACCCATCCTTAACTTTCAATCATCTCGTGCTTTACTTGTGCTAGTGATAGTTTAGTGATTGCAGAGCAGAAAGGAGGAGGATTTCTTTAATTACTTTTCCGTACCTCAGTATCTTGGATTCTATCTGTGTAGAGTTGAACGTGTTTCCTGTAAAGTGTGCAAATATGTGTCTTTTCGCAGTTACTCTTTGACATTTTCAAAGATAGTTCCCTCTTCCCATATCTAACTTGACAGTCAATCAAGCACAAAGTAATGAGGAGAAAAAGACAGAGGATCAGGGAATGAAGACAGAAAAGGAATCCAGGAAAAAATACGAAATGCAAAGAAAAAATGGAGAAGGGTGGAACAGGAAAACTTTTTGAAATAAATTCATAAACTATTGTTTACCAAAAAAAAGAAAAAAAGGTGCTTTGCACCAGCTCTCTTGCTCTTTCCCATCATCATCTATCTCCAGCTCTTCTTTTATTGCTATGTCTTTCTGACGTGCAGATTTTCTAGCTTTTTGGCCCATAGGTTTCACTTGCCTTATTCTAACGCATACTAATTTGTAAAAGGAGTTCAAGATGTACATGTGCATGTTCACCACATGAAACGTGGCTAAAACAAGCCACAGTGTGACAATTTACATGAAGCACGAGAAACCTTCAGGAGTTGTCTGCTGATCTTTCCCTCAGCTCCCCCATGGAGACTTTGCCATGGTTACTTGCTGCTTGCAGGTGTCACCAGGCTCCCTTGCTCTGCAGTCTCACTGAAGTCAAGGAGATCTGAATCCAAGAGCAGAAGTTGGCCTTTACAATTCACTTCCATGTAGCATATGTTACTATATTGTATACCAAGAGATGTAACTGAGACGAACCGTGGTATTTACAGTGTGCTAAAATTTAACTATTGCTGTTAAATTCAGCCTTCTGAAGCCTGTGGGCCACATCCCAAAGACTCTACCCATGTTTTACTTCATCTCGTGTGAGGTAGGACTCCTATTGCTGAGGAACGAATGATGCAATATGAATAAGGATTCGGGATCTGGCTCCATGCCCATTAGCAAACTGAGATAGTCCAGTGGTGACTAGTTCCCTTAATGAGTAGAGCAGGAGAGGTAACATTGACTAGAGTGAGCGATACTGATCTATTTTTTTAATTATTATTTTTGGTAGCAATGTCAGAGAATAGAATGTTATTTTAAGAGACATTTAGCAAGTAGCAATGAGTTTTCTTTCTGACACAGAGAGGGATGAAGTTGAAGGTGATACAGTGGGTATGGGAGGCTGCTGCAAAAATACGTGGGTCTGTGACACTTTAAAAAAAGATACTGCCTGTAAAATCAGTAACGCAGAGAACAACTTATAGCACACTTGCTGAATTTTAAAGGACTGTAATATACTATAGAGTCAAGTATATCCATTGTTCCTCAGCCTGATTATTTCTTCTTTTACGAGGTTGATGGTCCCAAAATAGTAAGATAATCTTCATCATACAGAAGAGGTGTGAGAATCTGCTCACAATCTGGTTGTGTGTAGGTCTCTGTATTTCCAGGTGAGTGATACTACCCACGTGCCTGTGTCCATACATCCCTCTGCCTGTAATGCAATTTTGCAGCAGCAGGATTAGAACAGATTGCTGGCATTATGGCAGCAAGGATATTGTTGGAAGTAACTTGGCAACACTTGTAGGTGTTGTGACGCTGGCTCTTTGCTCAAGGGCAAGGACAGGGGAGGGGGTGCTGGATACAAACCAGTGAGAGAAATAATGTCAGAAAAGTTCAGAAGATGAAAGCAGTGACAGTAAATAAGTCTGAAATTATTTTAGGTTTACATACTTTAAGTCCTCAGTGACTGAAAACACAGCCAAGAATTGCTTCAGCAATATTCCTTCATAAATCTGCATAATAATCTCTCAGAGGGGCTTTGGTGAAATTACAAGTATTCATTTACTAAATTGGGTTCAGTGTCTGTATCATACGCCGTATGAATATTCAGTGCCATGAATTCATCCAAACTATATTGAAGTTAGCATGGTCCGCAAGCTAACTCAAATGATAACCCAGACAGTAGGCATGGGCAGGAAGGACTTTCTTTTAAAAAATAAAAAACAACTTTCACTAGAATCCAGTAAAGAAATATTTAGCAGTATGTCCCTAAGAATGGCAGTAGTACATGCACGTAATTTTTTTCTTGTGGAATTTCTGATCTTTATAGCTCTGAATTCAGCAACAAATGTTTTTTTGCTAGAAAGGGACTACAAACATAATGCAAAAGATTTATGAGTGATTTATCAAATAATACAATGATAACTGCCAGCCAGATGCAAGAAAAATGTTTGACTGGGAGACTAATAATAGAAACACTGAACATAAAATACAGTGACCTTCGTACAAAGCAATGACTGGTCTTAGGTGACTGAGAAAACTTTCCACAGAGTCGAAGATTGTACTGTGAGCTGCAATAAACTGTAATTCTGCATAACTCTCCAGTGTTTTGTACATTGTGAATCAAATATATGAAAAAAAAAGGCCTACCTAAAGAAAAATCTGGGGTAGTGAGTGTCTGCAGCATACAAAGTATCTCATCTGAGTGTGAAATGGATTGAATCCAGGTTGAATGCCATACTCTGAGCTTTTGTCCATCACCGTCATATCCACTCTTGCTCTGGTCTTGTTTGGGTAACCCAAGCCAGCAGTCCTTTCCCTCCAAGGTTGCTGCTTTGAACACAAGATGTTGCAGCAATTCTACAAAAAATAAAAGAAGTAACTCACAACTTGGAGATTTCAGAAGCTGTCTGTGGCGAATTGAGAGAGACCCAAGAAGTCACTCATGCTACATAGGAGAACGTGGTGCACTTCAAAGGCAAATGTTTAGTGGGTGGTTTCTGTGGACCAAATGGCAGCAAGTGAAATGCAGAGCAGAATGATAACTATGAGAAACTGCTCCAGTGGATAGTTTCTCGACTTCTTATGTCAAACGGCATGGGAGTTTCAGCCTGTTTCCACAGAAGGCATCATTACCTGAGGTAGTATTTTTGTCAGTGATCATTGCAGACAGGCCAGTAGATTGCCTGTCTTTGTTAATTTTTTTCCTGCTTTCTAGGTTTCCATTGTTTTCCCACCTCACGTGAGATTGTTAGATGTTTAAAGAGAGATGAATTCAATGTTCAGTTCACAAATCTCCAGCACTTCTAGGGATTGTGCTTGTGTTCTCTGTAAGGTAAATTCTGTGATTTATACTCAAACTGTGCCTCTCTCCCTTGGCATTTCTACTGGTTATTCTTAGCTCTTATTCATGGTATGACCTGCTTCTTCACCAAAGGTCCGATATTGAGACCAAATGGAGAGGCGTTTAGAGGGAGCTTACACTTCATTATTACAGAGCATTTAATCTTTATCGCTTGCTCTGTGGGTGAATGAAGGGCTTCAGATGCCATGACTGCCAGTCCTGGCACCTTTTCTAGCAATAAATTAATTTATATAAAGTCAAGGTATATACATAATGTGTTCACACTTACATATTTCCTTACGTTTTTTATGCTAGCAGAATGGAAAAATACCACAAGGGCTGCAAAATTCAAGCTGATAAAAAAATGAGGAAGTTGGTCCAAACTAAAAAGAAAAAATGTACTTAATGGCACCAAGACCATGTATGGTCATAAGGGAATTTGTGAATCATTCAGGGAAATTAATTTCTGAGGGGTCTGGGGAGAGTTCCAGGAATGAGCGGCGAGAGGAGCTGGGAAGCGGGATCAGCCTAGGCTTGTGATTCAGCACTCTTCGGTGGGATAACAGGGCACAGATCTTGGTGCATTTGCTCTTCTGCTATTCCTAGGTGAAATGGCAAACACTGAGCTCCATGTCTGCTGTGTAAAAACTGGGGTTCATCACCTGGAGGCTTTCTTAAACTACTGCCAGATTAAACAAAAAACCCCAAACCCCAACCAAATAAATAAGAATAACTTTACATGCAATCAATACGGCAATGAGTTGATACAGGGCCTGGTTTTTTCGATTACTGAAGAACAGTCACTGCCTCCTAGAGAGAATGAAATTGAGCCACTACCACGAAAGCTTCAGGGATTAAGTAGTCACAAAGGGGAAACATCCGTTAGTATAGAAAACTCGCATGGATGATTTTGAGAAAAATCATCCCTTCAGTTTTGATCTCTGAGTGATGTCGCTAGCATTGTGCTCATCTGTTATTGCGCAAGGACAAGAGAGTCCTTTGAATTCAAGTTGTTTGTAAAGCAGCTAAACAGCTGCTTCCAGCTGGCAATTTCAGCATCCAGGAGCTGTTTCAAAGAGGGACAAGTCTGTGAGTCCAGAGCCTCCTCGCCAGGTCCTGAATCACCTTGTGCTACCGTCAGCCTCTCCCCTTTCTCTTTTCCCTCTCCCTCTTTATTTTTAATCTTTTGGTAAAGATAGGCAGTGACTCAAAAAAGCAATAAAGGAAACTGATGATCATTGTACTTTTTCTCCAAACAGTTTTTGGTTTTAGCTAGTTTGAAAAGATTTCAGGCTTTCAGGTTCTTTCGCCTGAACATCCTCCACCTAAAGCTGGATCACTTTCTCGGTGGTTATATTTGCCACGTTAGCAATCAGGAAATCTTTATCAACAGAGTTCTTTTGCATTGGTTGCTTTCCATTCATATATGTCAAAGCGGCTTATGCCAAATCATCATAAGGTATAAAACACATTCTTGTATTCAACAAGGAGAAAGCATAATAATCATTTAGAGTCTACATTGTGACACTACTCTGTTGCTTAGCGAGGGCATTGATTATGCTCAAGAGAAGTTTGAGGAACAGCTTTCTTTAGTCTCAAATTTGCGACAGTTCCCCTTTGAGTTGGCAGTACATTAATGGAAATGGAAACTTGCCTCATTCTAAATGTCAGAATAATAGAGCACCAAAAACAATTCAGTCATGTCTTTCAAACCACGCACATATGGTTCAGCACCAAATGTCACTATTCTTCCCCACTTCCTTTCCATTTGTCACTATCTCTGTTGATTATCATTGTTTGGGTTGAAACTTTCATGAAGGCTCAGTGCAAAGCTCACCTTGACAGTAACTAGACATATTCACAGCATATTCTATACTTGGTATATGCCTAATATAGTCTTCCCAGATGCAACGGATTGGAGATGCCGGGTAGTATTACCACTTACATACTCCAGAAAAGTTCAGTCTGACTCTTCCCTTTCTTGAGAATTTGTTTCCATCACTTTGCTGACTTCTTTGAGACAAGTTACACCAGCAATACCAAGAAGAATGGAAGGAATTACATTGTTAATTTTCTCTTGCCAAATACAGAAAATCTGTAAAATAGCTAGCAAGTACTCAGCCATAAGAGCAGCTTTTAATTTTTTTTCTTTTTCATGAATGCTAAGACTTTGAACACCATAATAACATTTTCCTTAAGAGTGTACCTTCCTACATCTCCTCTTTCCTAAAATAATGCCCTTTTATGGCTTAAAATGGTAACTCAGGTTGTTATTATTTTACCTGTTGTGATACTGTTTATATGCTGGTTGTCATCCAGACTTTCAGACAGATACATTTCCTGCCCTAAAAGGTTTGAATCCTGTGGCAGATGTAAAGCTAAGAGAAGGAAAAAGGTGTGGGAAAGGAAGAAGATGGACAAAGCAGAGTTATAAACACGGTGTGCAAAAACTATCTTAAGGGACTGGTAAGTCTTCAAAAATCAAATATTCCAGAGTTGCAAAATGCCCCAAATATGCAGCCTGTGACCACATGATTGCATGTTATTTTCCCTTTTTCTTCCCAGAGGATGTTGGACTCATTCAATGAGCAGAATGGGTGACATTCACTTAATGATTTTTCTGTGTCGAAGTGCTGTAACTTGTAAAAACAAATGCCTCAATAAGGTTGTTTTTAGTTTGGGGGAAATTGTATTTTTTGTCTTCTGGCCTCTTTTTGAGAAACAAATAAGCTAAATAAATTCAACTGGAACCACCTATCTGGCTTCAGAAATTTCTAAGTGACTGACACTTCATCAATTGATGAGGAAGAGAAAATGGAATTGTACAGTAGTAAGTGTCATTCTTCTCCCCAAATGTTAACCACTCTGCTCTTTCTCTATGTTTCACCATGGGATGAGAGATACCATTGGAGATTATTTTACTAATCCTTGCTTTTTCTTAGTTACTTGTGCTTGTGTGTTGCTGGAGAAGCATTCAGAAAAGACTGCTAATATGTATAGGTATGATCAAGTGTGGTAAACTTGCTTAACACAGGCTGCAAGTCTAAGCTCAAAATTGGTCTTTCTGAGTATCAGACACTTTACTCTAAACTTCTGTCAGGAGATTTCATTTTTGTTTTCACTTTCACTCAGCCCTTCTCTTCTTGGCCCAAAGCATGGCCTGAAGGCACGGCAATGAAGGGTATACCAGCAATTTGAGAAGAAAACTCCTGAATTATTTCATTTTCCGCCCTTACTCACAAATGAAAGAGAGGATCAGATCATTTTATGTATGCCAGTAGCATGTGACAAACCTTTCAACTGATGAGGAGAATGACAGAGTGTTGTCCGCTGATTTTCCAAACATGGCATGATATTACGGTGGGAGTGAGGTGAGTGTGAAAGCCCCGCTCCTGCTGGAGGGAGCAGGCATCCCCAGGGACAGGGGTAAGTGGTTGGGGGTGGGCATGGAGGGCACTGGATCAGGCAGCTGCCTTGCTGCAAAGGGACGTGAATGTGGCAATGTGGCCAGCAGCTTTCCTTCTCCAGAGGAAAGGCAGAGGAAACGGATCCTGATTAATATTTGCACCAACACTGTGTTGTGCCCACCAAGCAGTACAGGGGGCTATTTGAGTGAAGTAATTTATAATTAATCAATCTGAACCCCCTTTCCATTTCTATCCTTCAATATGAGGAACTTGGTGTAGCTGAGAGGTCAGGCCATTGTTGTCAAAATGAAATGTGGAAAGCAAGAATTTGGAAATATTTTAATCATATATTCAAGTTGACATAGCCACCTGAACAGAGGTTTTGTGTATGATCTAATAATGTTAATCCACTATTCCAAATGTGGATTTGTTCTATTTAAAAAATGCATGAGAAACTGTTTTTCCAACAACCATTTTAAATGACTGTTTACTTTAGTAAGCTGAAGTATTTTAATTTGTTTCTTTGTGTAAAAAACTAAAACAAACAGAAGTGTAAATAAAATTGAGAACACAAAACTTCTCTTAGTTTTCAGTAGATAAGCATTGTTTTGCAATCTGAGACTCTCTTTGTACAACAAGGTCTTATACATAATTTTCAGACATCCAAAGAACATATGTATTCCTTCAGCAATACAAAAGTCTGTAGTAGAAATAAAAATCAAGTTGAAATACGTTAGGTTCTTTAAAATTCACTTGGAGGTCTATTTTGTTCTGGTGAGAAGGACTGTCAGGAGCTACAGCACATACATCACCAAGCTTTTAAACAAAACATCTTCCACTTCTCCAGGAAATAAATACCAGTTGTACTTTAAAAATTATTTAACAAATATGTTTTATGGCCACTGTATATCAGCACTTATTGCTGTGTAAATTAAAATAACTAATCAATTAATACAGAAGTAATTTTATTACCAAATGGATAGAGGAGGTCTGAAAAGCCCTAATTAAAAGCATTGTCTGCTCTGCTTTACACTAATGATTCTCTAAGAACCAATGTTATTTGTGAATTAGCTTAATAACAAAGGAATTAAAGAGAACAAAATTATTTGTATGAAAATAGTACTCTAAATGCATGGAGGCTAGACAGAAAAAGTGCCCAGAGTCATTTCTATATTTGATCAACTGGCTTGTCTAATCCATTTTACTGTGGATAGTTGGCCTGACGTGACTTCAGATTAGTTTAATAGGGATTAAAGTGGCATGAAGTGTATAAATCTATGAATTTCCAAGCACAAACATGTTTAGGAATTCATTTATCTTTAAGGGCAGAAGGAGGGGAGAAAGTTCAAAGTAAAATCTGGATACATTTGTAAACACAGATAATTCCACAGGAAATTTGGAAAACAACTAAAAACCACGCAATTTGGGCAGCAAATCCTGACGACTTTACTCAGTTTCTCTGCACAAAACCAGTTACTAAAGTAAAACAAGAAAGACACCAAGATTTGGTGCTTGGAGAATTGATGTGGAAGTTCTTAGGTAAACCTACAAGTCCTGTTGATCACTGCCCAAATAAAGCAGACCTCTGGCATTCAGCTTTCTGAGCTGGCATGATCAGCACATAATGTCTTTGGAGCTAGAGCTGCCAAGAGAAAGGGATCAGAGGCAGCCAAATTATGATATCACACCAATAAAACCTCATCGTAGTGACATACATAAAACACTCTGTAAATTGCTTTTCGTAACTTTTAATTTATTAAGAGCTTTTGAACTATGTTTTCATTCTGTGACATGTTTTCATTTACCTCTCATATCCTTCATTAATTTGTTTCCTGTTTGAGAAATAATACCACATTTTTGGCAGTTTGAAACTGCTGAAAAAATATTTCATACCCTACATGAAGTAGCTTGCCAGAGAATCAGGAGTGTGCGGTATTTTGAATTGCTAGGCTGAATTACAGTGAATTATTTGACTATTCAGTTTGCCTAGTATCAAGGTTGAGTCATGATAGCTGCCTGTCATGCTGCTGTTTGCTCATCCCTAAGCCCAAATTCAGAGCAGCTTCTGCAGCTGATATTTGGGGCCTTGGAGAATTTGGAGGTGCTGGATTCGTGCTTTGGAGAGTGGTGTGTGGACCTGCTTGTGAGGCGGCTTGCAGTGATAAATAAAACAGATCAGACACGGTTTTCCCTGCTAGTTCCGGGAATGGTGGGGACGTACCATCAGCAGACCTAGCTCAGCGTTCAAACATTGGCGTCCTGCTCCCTTCCCAGGTGCTGTCTTTCTCTGCCGTAAGTTCATAAAGGTGACAGCCATTCTGGGAATGGGACCAAAGGCATAAATGGACAGAGTAAAGGATTAAAATAACTCAATATCACATCAAGTAGTGCTGACCCCTCAGGTATCCATCCATAAATCCATTCAAGAAACATTTAAGCTTCTCCTACAGCCTGCTCGGCACATTTTTCCAGCTACGCCTGCACAAACAACTGTTCAGCCATGAGCCGCAAAGTTTCTGAAGGAAGCCTGAAACTCTCTCCCAAAAGCTCCTTTTCACCCTCGCCCCTCAAAACATCCTTGCCTAAACTGTAACTGGCTTTATAGTCCATTAGCTAAAAGGCAACTGTTTCAAAGCATTAGGTCTGTAACTTTGAAGACCAAAGCAGTTAGATCTTGTTACAGGTAGAGTTTGCAACTATTGAAAATATATAGCACATATGGAACCCTACAGATATTATACCCTTTCACTTTGCTAATACCAATCTCTTTGTGTTACCTATGATCTAAGTCAGAAAATTTCTTTTCAAGAAACTGGAACAACAAAGAAATGTGGTTAAAAGTAAGGAAATCAGTACAAAGCTAGCTGAAGTTTCCTTTTCTTTCCAGTCTGCTGTGTAGAGCATCGGTCAAGAAGGGAGTTACAATACCTTTGAAGATGACCTTTCAAGGCCAGGCCATTCAGGTGATATTAATATTTCTTGCCAGCTCCTGAGTTAAACCCCACGGGAGGGGAAGAGAGTGTTTGAATTGAGGGACACTGAATCCAAAGCGGCTTTTGGAATGGGTTGATGGGAAGGATTTAATCACACTTGGGAAAGATTTCCCACAGTTCATGTGTCAGACAGGGAGGAAAGATCTTATGAAAGCAACAGGGGCCAAAGGTTTTGTGATGAAAACTGGGGCAGAGAAGAAAAAGCTTATTTTTGTTTCCTTCCGAGATATGACTGGATTTTGATATGAAAAAATATCGGCTTCTTGCTGTGCAGGAAGCTCATACGGTGAGATCAAAGAATAGTGAGTGTCTAGCTGCTAGCTCACATAGATTTTAAAAGCTGGGTATTTAAAATTAAGAAAGTCAAACCCTGGAGCAAACAAGAAATGAATGAACACTCAACACTCAGTGCTACTCTACCTAAGAAAGAAAGCTGAAGACCGATTTCCCTATGTTCAAGGGTGACCCTGGAGAACCCTGGGGGTTGCACTTTTGCCATGGTGGGATCTATCCTGGGATGTGCTGAACACCAGCTGAAATCCAGCTATGGCAGGAGTCACTAGAGGGTACTGTAATACACAGTATTATTTCTTGTGCATGAGTGACATTCATTCTTCCTGTAAAAACTGAGGCTTGTCATCTAATTTTTGGGGGGAGAGGCTCATGTAAATAGAAATAATTTTATTATTAAGTCTGTCTTCAACTGTCTGGCTAGACTCACTTGCCTGGGTATCAGTCTACTAGAACAGGGCAATGCCTGCATGCTATTCATCAACATCTTTGTTGGAGGACCAATGTGGTCATGGGAAATGAAACTGGAAGAAGACATGTATTTTCCCTAACACTAGTTTCATCGCTAAGTACCAACCAGCTTGCAGTACAGTGAAAGCTACTCCCCAAAACCACACTTGATCTCATGCAGATTAGCAATGCTGTACTCTGTGGGTTCAGAGACATTATGATCTATAGCGTAGATACACACTCAAGAATCAACCCCCCAGGCAGTCAGTCACTTCCCCAGAAATATCTTGAATAACTTTGATGCTAAGGACTTTCCTATGCACTGCTGTCCTGGGATTCGGAACAGATATTTTGCACAGTGCCATGTGATGCCATTCAGAGTTGAGGCTGAACCTTGTGTGGATGTCTCACCTGCTGGCCCAGATAGCTCCTCATCTCTGAGTCCCTCTGGGCATTGCCAGGTGTTCTGGGAAAGGGCGTGATAAAAGAGGTAACTCACTCCCCCTCTCCCTCCTCTTATTTTAGACTTCCAGTAAGGAGGAGATTTACACACAGCTCCTGGGAGACTTTTACTGCTAGTGGTTAGTTGTACTGCATGAATATATTTTCTTTTCTGAGTTCCTTTCATATATCTATAGATCTATATAGATATGTATTTCACCACTATTAAATCTGCATTTTGTGAATTAATTATAATTCTGGTGTCAGAATGAATGATAAAATGTGGTAGTGTTGCTGTCTAGGAGGTTAGATATTCTCTTTCAGATATGGATAACAAATTCATGTTTGTGATTATTAACTCAGTCTAGATCATTTGAACTGTTGTCAGATCCAGCTGACATGATATAGTTGTAGCTACTACATCTCTTGTTCTCGCATTCTTTCCTTTTCATATATGCTGTCTTGACAACTGATCTCATATAGGTACTCATTTCTCATCTCATAGTTTGCAGTTTCGGTTTGTTTTTTGGTTGGCAAATTGTAATCAGAGTTATTTTTGTTTTCTGCAGATATGGTAATTTTTTACTAAGTAGTCAATGAGTACTTGCTAGTTATAATATGGTTGTTCTGATTATTCATTATTTGTGCTGTGTGAATGATCACTGAATTCATATGGTTCTTTAATCTTGATAGGACAAGTAAAAGAGATACATAAGTAATCACATTTCTGATCTTTACATTATTTGTATACATTTCCAGTGTGGTATTTTATGTTCAATAAAACTTCTTTTTTTTCCAAAATATTCAGATCTTTCAAAACATTTCCAAATATTCTGTTAAATTACTCATATGCTCTTGTAGCCACAAGATTGGACTCTGAATTTGTCTTGTTGAGAGTGACTTCTAATCCCAGAGTTATTAATTTCTATTTTACTTGAAACACTTGAAAACATCTCAACATTTAACACACTTCAGTGAATTAAATGCAAATAATATTAATTGCAGCAAACAACAAAGTATTATTAAGCACAAATAATAGTGAGAGAAAAATGACGCATAGTATACTAAAATTATTGAAAGTAAATTTTCAGAACAGTTCCTAGAAATAGCTGTCCATTTTCTGAACTCTTCTAATCACTTTGTCCCCGTGGAAGCTGCCATTTTACTTACACCCCACAGAGAAGATCCAGATTTATTATGCAGAACGGGAGTGGGAGAAGGCAGAAGCCTATTCACGTGCGTAAGAAAGAAGGGACTTCAAAAGGTATAGCTCTGCTTTGAAAAGTGACTATGTAAAATGACAAGTTCTTCCCCAGTTTTGCTGCCTGTGTGCATTCAGAGTTACATCTGCTGACCTTAGTGACAAAAATAGTTTTACTGATCTTTAAACTTACTAGCCCTGATGAGCAGTACAGACCAAGAGGCTGAGCCACATCCCATTCCTCCCAGTTCACTATCAGTAGGGTAACTCCCTGCACGTCACTCTAAAGTACAGCTGGTCACACCTGTGCATACCCACAGATGGCAATCGGGGTGCTCAGAGGTCACTGAAGGTATACTCTGAAAACAGTAAGGCTGCTCAAGGACAACTGACAAAATAATCTGTCTCTCAGGCTCCTTGGTACCAGCGATAATGTGCAGGAAGGAATAAACCCAGTTTGATTTTCGTGTTTTAACTTGAGTTTGCCAGGCTGAGAGTTGAAAGCAAATTTGCTCTCTAGTTTCCTCTTTTTTTCTCTTGTAAAATGAGCAGATTTGCTATAAAGATCCTCAAACTATACTCCTATATACAAACTACAGCAACCCCTCACTCCCCCCCAGTGCAACCCCTTTTTACTTTCCCGTATAGAAATTTGCTGTGCTTCAGGGTAAATGTAGGTGCTGAAAAGTGTTATGGGTGAGTCAACACTTTGGGCATAACAGAGCTTTCAAATAAAACCTTCTGAAAAGTAGAAACAGAAGTATTACTCATCTGCTTTTTTTCTTGCTGCCAAACTTGTTTCTCCTTCAAGATCACACTTTTTTTCTCATTTGTAATCCTAATAGAAAAAGGCAGGGAAGTAAACTGTCATATAAGGACAAATCTATTGTGTGACAGAAGATGTTTGCTACGCTGTTTATCTGTCTGTCTATCTATGGCTATATGTAAACAATAACAAAACAGTGAGCTAAGCCCAGCTAATTGTCTCCCCGTGGGGTGATTTTGTGATAGCCCAGAACTAGAGTACTTATGACTCTCAATGCTTTCAGTATAGAGAGTTCATTGCTCTTGCTCAATGAAGTAGCTCATTGCTACTTCATATGCCTCCTTCTTTGTGTAATTTAAGACATCTGGTGGTTGCCCTGAATTGTACTAAAGGACCATGGAGCACCTCTGAGCTTTGCTGTGGGAGCCTGTACCATTGCCAAGGCAGCAGCATCATCCTGAGTCATAAGTCATTCTTTCTTCCATGCTCCTGGGGAGTAGAGGGCTCACTGTGTGAATGCTGTACTCTCATATACAAAGACTGAAAAAAAGGATATATTCTTTAAAACTGGGTGAGATTTGAAATTGAGATGCTTTGCTGCCCTTTTCCCTCAGGAGCCAGGAGATGAGGGGGTGGGTTTGTACTTGCAACCATCCTTCCAAATCTCAGACTCCCATATGGCTAATATTGCTGCTAGTTGTGGCATTGGCTACAGCCTTAGCTCAAACGGGCTTCATTGACTCATCTGCTACCAAATTGTTATGCGACACTGGCTTTCTCTTCTTGGTAGTTTCTTCTTCTTTATTGCTGAACTATTAATATTTAGCCTATTATATTTGTTACCTGGAAACTTTGAGAAGGTTGGACAAAAGTTTAACAACTGTAGGCTTTGTGTCTCTCATTATTAACAGTGTGCCTGTGGATTTTATGAGCAGATTGGCCATGTATGTCTTCAGGAGACAAGCCACAAGGAAGTATGACTAACTTATATGTCAGCTGCTTCTTCGTGTCTCCTCTTTGTAAGTAGGATTTTTTCTTCCTAACAAATGAACACGATTTCTTGTAGAAGAAGCAGATATACAGGATATTTGAATGGCACAAAACACAGTAATGACGATGATAAAATTTGAAAGTATATAAGGATAATCAGTTTTGACCACCAGATTGCTGTCAAACAGATCGCCTTTCAAGGACAGTTAAAATAGCTAATGTTATCAGTATTTTGGTCTGAAGAGACCAGGGTCATTGTTTGTAACATGAAACAAAATCCTTGCAGAGTTGAGCAAACAGGTCTTTTAAAAACTAATAATCACAGTAAGAACAACAAATATTCAATTCATTGGCTGAATTTAACAGGAGAAGCATATTGCTCACGAATACTGACTGGGCTATATTCTGTTGTACATCTGAAATTTCTTATTCCTTCTTCAGGCAGTTTAAATTCTTGAAACCATTGCTTTCCTAGCTGGATGTAATCGAGCTGAAAATAATTGATATAGGACTCAAAGCTATTCCCAGGCTGGTTTGGATATCTAAATTGTCCTATGGTTAAGGCAGCCAGACTAGACTCACCGTACAGTCAGTAGAGAGAAAAAGGTGGTTTTAGGTTACACACATCTGATCTACTTTAGGTGGCTGCTTTAGGATGAGAGGAATAGTGCCCCAGACTCTCTTGTCTATATTGCTTAGAAGCCATTTGACTGAAAGGGAGACAAGGGTAACTAGCTTGTCTATAGCTATGCAGATGAGTCCCTCTTCTTTTTATTCTAAATAGCATAATTAGTTGATGCTTGTTAGATGCTTTCAACCTGAAAATGCTGTGTATGGGCTTGTTCTACTCCTTCCCTATGAGGATGCATGCAAAATATGTATGGATTTAACAATGATTTTTTTGAGGGAACAATTAAGAAAAAACATATGGGGTGTCCAATGCTCTGGAAGAAGCTGAGTTAAAGAAGTTTTAGAAAATTTTGTATATGCAATCTCCATATATGCATCGTCAACAGCTTATTACAGTTTTTCCATACCACGAGATCTAGGCTTTCTGCCAGAGCACTCTTTGGGTATGTTTAGTATGCAGCACCTGGAAGTACTTCCGAGATCACAGATCAAGTTGTGTATCCCGATGCCACCCTCTTTTTGGGGGGTCAGATTTGGATATATACACTTCTCTCTTCCTCAATTCCATGTTTATTGGGGGAGGAAAACCAGACACATGAAGTGGGGGAGAAGTCATGACAGTTTGGCTAGGGAAGGACTGGGATGTAGCCAATTTGGGCTGGTGCACGTATCAAACAGTTTAGACATATGCTATGTGGCAAATGGTATTTAAGGCGTGTAGCGCATCTCAGTGCAGCAGGTCAACTTTTGCTTTTTACTTACTGATCTTACAGTGTTAAGTTCAAATAATAGGGACTGAATTCAAACTGCCTCCTCTTTTGCTGACAATGAGTTGTGGGGAGATTTCTTCACTAAACCATTTAGGCATCCTTTCCTTTGCTGCTTGTAGTGCACAGGTGTGACATTATATCACACAGGACAATAAATACAGTTTAAATGGTCACATTTTCCCTATGTTCTCCTGAGAGTGTATTTCACAGGTTCTGCCGTCGCTTTCCATTTTGTGACTGACAAAGAGGTGGGAAATGCTCCCTTATTTTCCCCTATTCGCAGCATAGTAACAATAACAAGCAAGAGTCACTAGAAGCAGCAGCAGAAGGAGAGAGAGCTCCCCTGGGAACAGACTGGATGTGACCGAAGGCACCGGGAGCCTTTCTATTTACTTTAAATGGAACTGTCCTAGTCTTTGAGGCAGTAAAGTACCTTATGTCTCCCTTAATCACTTGCATGTGAGATAATTGTAGTCGGAGGGATCTGTGTGCAATTGTTCTCAGCTGACAATGATCATATAATATTTAGAGGTAATCTCACAGAAGATTTCAGGGGGAACAAAAATGTTCCAGATAGACTCTTATTGTGACATGATGGAATCTAGACTCACTTTGCCATTTAGATGTAGGATTCAAAATCCACATCTTATTTCCTTGGCATGCCTTCATCTTCCTCCCTTTTTTTGCAGTTTTTTTGAGTTAATTGCTGTTCTGGGGCCAGTGCCTAAGGCTCTCTACAAAGACTCTGTTGTTGTTGTCCACTGAGGCCTGGGATGCCTAGAAGATTATCACTTAAATAAGGTACCTTTTATAATGGTCAGTCCTGCAACTAAGATGCATGCAAAACTGCATGTGGAGTTCATAAGCTGTAGGAGACATATAGTAAAATATTGTGTGCTGAAACAATTTTCCCAACTGTTCTCAAAGCAAGGCTCATTGCACAAGAAGGAGGCGGCATCACATTACTTTTAAATTATATGGCATCTTATCGTAAAATGTTATGCACCAAATCTCTGTGTACCACTATTATTAAGCCAAGTGCTACTAAAAATAATTATGTGTGTATTCTATTCATGGCAGAACATGCAAGTAACAAGCTATACTGCCAGAATTCCTGATGGAAAAAGGTATTTCTTATCTATACCTGTGTTGTTCTTACTCAGAGGTAGCCACTATGTAAACTTATTCTATCACTATGCAATATTTACCTCTGTATTACTTATATATTCATATACTAATCCTCTGCCTCGTGCTTTCATTATTTATTTAGTACCGTTTTTTTCCTGATGGGTATTCCTCGAACTGGAAAATCAGCATTTAAAAACATCACATGCTTAACAGAGTTTGGTTTTTCTCTCATGCTACAGTCTGGTCTACCAGCAGATAAAGAAGTCTAGGGGTCCAGTCTCGCTTAGGATCACAAGATCACAAGAGGTATGAAAATAATGTAGCCATATTCAGTGCCTACATGCTCTTTCCTCACCTGCACTACCTGTGGGACTTCTTTTTCCCCACAGAGGCAGGCATAGGGTGCTTGGCAGCACTGCCCACGGACCCCAGGCTACGGCTGCTGAACTCACAGCACCTGGGGAGGGCACTTGGACGTAGACCACCACCCTGGCGTGGAAACCTGGAGGCCAAACACAAGCAGGCCCTGAGAAGGAGGTTTGTGAAGCTTGCTGCTGACAGGGCTTGCTCCAGCAACCGGAGGCAAAGATGGGTATGGTAAAGCAGAGGATTGGAGATGGGTGTTGGACCTTGTACAGCCTTTTGCACATTGTGTATTTAACACTTGCAGCAGGTTCATTAAAAACGAGGGAGCAAGAGTACTGCCTGCCAGCTGAAAACCCCCATGAGCTGCATTTGCAGGAATGAAGAAGCTGCATTTGCACATCTGAAGGCAGGAACAGACTTTCTGTTTTGAAGGCTGAGGACTTTAAGGCATGGTGGCATCTTTACCTTCCACCCGAGGCTGAACAAAGGGGTCCATAAATTGTCTGCATAGATCAATAGGAAGCCAGCCAGACCTAGAACAAATTTAGGCAGTGCTCTCTGGCGCACAATCAGGAGCAGCCCATGATGGTCTAGTCAATGATATTACAGGAGCTCAGATTTCTAGGCTATCATTTCTCTAGTCACATTTCTCATCACTTATCAGGGATATTGGCCGTGGTATCTAGATGCCAACCTGGAAATGCACTCTATATTCTGAAATACCACTTTCTTATACTGAAATCTCTGGTGATTACCAAATTTTGTGGATGCCAATGGCATTTAAAGGTAAGTGTCAGATATGAGTCAGCCAAGTTTTATTATTAACCAGATTCTACTTTTTGCTTTGAGAGCAAAAAATATGAATGTAAATCATCTTCTTTTGTCCATATGGGTTTTCCACAGAGGGATAATTAGTTCCTTCCTTCCAGTAGTCACCTTCAAGATATGCCAGGCTTCAGCCGAAGCTACTTCTGCAGTAGAGGTTGGTGAGATGGCAGGTAGGGAGCACAGCTTGCTCAGGGAGCACTATGAGGGGAAATCTTCTGTAATGGGGTGGGAAACCAGAGGCTGATCCCAGACTCGGGCATTGCTGGCTGCTTTATGAGATACTGCAACGGCTCTTTTATCAAACCTAGTTTCAATAATCTTTAATAGTATTTTGTTTTTAATGAGAGTCTTGCAGAGTGTGGTTCATTCAGGCTCTGTCCCCTCTTTTCCTTAGTCTGTCTGGGCTACTCTTCCTTTTAGGTCCTTGAGTCAATTTAAAAACAACTTCTTGGCACATTTTCGTTTGATAACTGCTTCCAGAATATACTTTAGCCCACCTTCATCTAACTCCAACTGTACTCACAGAGACATTTCCAGTACAACAACTGATGTTTTTTTGTGAACATCGATGTCTATGTAAGTGAAGCAATTAGACAACCATGAATTGCTGGGCCCTCGTCACTCTGTTATATTCGCAGAGATGCCTTGTCTTGGTGATTTATATCTATGCTTGTTCTTCATGTTAATGCTATTTTCTATTAATATATACAACTATTTAAATAATGAAGTGAAGCAATCACAAAGATAACCCTTTTAATGCAATGCTGGTTGTTTTAATTTTTTTTTTTAACCACAGGGAAGTGTACAGATGAAGGCATGCTCTTTAATGTAGTTATGAAACAGATAGCTGCTACATAATGTGTTAATGTTTCCCCCTTATTAAACGCTGACTTTAATTAAATGAACTCTACCTAAGAGAAGCAAATTGATTCTGTGATTCAGATATTGTCAATAAAATCATTATGACTAGTAAGATCAGATGTTCACAATTAACAATGTACAGTTATAACTTCAAGGCCATTAGTTGTCAACTAATGGACAATCACAAGAGCAAGGTCTACCAAGAGATTAATTCACAAATTAACCATTTATCTAACAATTGTGTTACTATGATTTTTGTTATCATTATTATTATTGCTACTTAGACATGCGATGTAGTGAGGAAATAGTTTATCATCAGGTCAGTCAATTCATTGCTAATAATACCAAAAATTGGGGTTCAGAGCTAACATCCTAAAGTGATGGTTAAATACACACACAATTATATATAAAATAAACCCAAACATATGTGAAAACTTGTGCTTCCTTACTGAACTACACCCAGCTATTCTGTTTTCCTACATGTGTGTCAGTCAAAGTCAGACTTGTACTTGGGGAGAAAACAGTATAAGGTCACCAGTCAGGAGGTTGGCACTTTCTGAGATGTGATCATTGTTTTGGGGACATAGTCTGAAATAGGTTAAAGAGGCTTCACTTCCAACAAGGTCTAAGCATTGAAAAATAGGCACAGCAGCTGACAGCTAAAGATTGGCCTTCAAAGTTTCTTCTGGAAGACTTTTTTCCATATATTATTAATCTATTAGAATTGGCCTATATGGTAAATGGCATTACATATATAAGATAAAAAAAGAAGCAAATATACATTGCACTTTACTTCAGGGTAGATATGACATAGCCTGCTGAAAGAAGTTGTATGATTTTTTAAGCTTCTATTTTAGTTTATTATCTTAGGTCTGTCAAGGTTTTATATGTTTGTGTTTCTGGCTATCCCTTTTCAGAATTGCTCCTGTCTCAGCTACTGACGGGGTAAACTCAGACACAGGGCTGCCAAACACAGAGCTATGGTTACCACTCATCCTGCCAGACTTCATTAGTCTTCTTGTACATTTGTCTAGGAAAATATCTACCTATCTGTTTTGATTTACTGCCGAAAGATTAATAGTTTCATTTTAAGTCTATAATTATTTCATGACCTGTATTCAGAAAAGATGCCAACCTTTTTTCTTTTTTTGTTTTCTTTTAAGGACTCCTGTCTGACT
Source organism: Fulmarus glacialis (assembly GCF_000690835.1). Classification (NCBI taxonomy): domain Eukaryota; kingdom Metazoa; phylum Chordata; class Aves; order Procellariiformes; family Procellariidae; genus Fulmarus; species Fulmarus glacialis. The sequence goes on along the minus strand of NW_009222293.1, from coordinate 13,620 downwards.
TCAGTACCGACATTAGGATGGACTTTTTATACTACGCATAAAAGACATAGGTAGACTTATATTAAAAAGCACTTAACACAACCTTTTGGACATTGTTTAGTTTGCTTGCAGTAGAGCATACATCACAGAGAATATCCAAAAGGGACGTCTGTCAGCATCAGAGGTCATGGTTTGATTTCGGACCAGCTGGTCAGCTGTCCTCCTCAGCAGGGAACATTTGCAGAAGGAAGATGGGTAGGTGGATATGAGGAAACAAATCTAAGAAAAATGCCACCAAAACTTGTTTGATTTTATTAGTAAGCCATTTAAATTTGTTTCATTTAGAATCTAAAGAGCCTCTGGCATAGTCCAAGAAATAAAAAAAAAAAGTAGAAAAGGGTTCATCTGTAAAAGTTTGTAATTTAATCCAACACGATGGCTTCAAAAGTCATTCATGATGTGGAAATCTTTGAGGTTTGATTTCTGTTTAGGCAGCTGGAGTTTTGCAGGATAATTCGGACTTCAGCATCCTGCTCATATTCTATTCCAAGCTGTTTCATGCTGGATTTCTTTCACTGTCTGCCCAGCTTAAAGAGCAGTTGTTAAAGAACTTCTCAATGCATTTCTACAGCGCCTGATACATGCTCCCGTTGATATGCTCGGGTTGACCTTTGAAAGCCTTCAGTCACAACAGAAACTGCAACAAGGAAACTACATTAATAAAAATAGCACTTTTATGCTAATTGATTCCAGACAGCGCAACAGCTCCTACCGTGAATGAGAAGCAAGGAGCCCACTGGCAAATAGGGGTTTTAGAGCAGGAAGTGACAGTAGCTAAGTTAATCCAGGACAAAGAAAGGCAATCAAAATTCTGTGATTTTTTTCTACCTTCCAAGTCCTCCGCCAGTGGCACACAATTGCACGACTGCACTTTGATTTGTACGCTGCTTGGTTCTCCCTCTCATAAAGCTGAGACGTCTACAATGTCGCTGTGTTGTCCAAAGGCCTTGACAAAGTCACGGTGGCAGCTGGGGATGCTCAGGGCATCCTTCCTGATTAGCTCGTGTGGAGACCCCTATGCCACTCACACCTGCTGTACATATTCCCCAGTCTACCTCCTCGAGGATACCAAGGAGCCAGCCCCTCAGTTGCTGGAATGCAAAGGCAAGCATTTCCAGTCTCACACTGTTGTGCTAGGAAATTTTTGCAACAGAGGGTATTGATGATATTGTAGGAAGAGATTAGAACAGGATTGAGAAGCAGTAAATCTGTCCCACTATCCGTGGATCATATTTATGGTGCAGAACGAGTCTTGCAACTCTTTCAAGGGCAAGCAAGACTTGCCTAGGGGGAGCCACTTCGTTGACAAAGCAGTCAGAAAGTAATTTCAGTGCAAGGAGACACCTTGTGCAGCTGCCTGTTTTTGCAGGTCTAAGGCCAGCCTTCGCTGTTCTGAAAAACGTGATGGAGTAGCTGTCCAAGTGCTGTGATGCTAATAATTCAGCTATGTTTTTAAAATATAATCTACATCATTCTGGTTTTGCATCTGACTCTGTGTTTGTATTACAGGAAAATTCCAGCAAATTAATTCAGTGGAAGGAGTGTTTGCCAGAGTACTGAAAATATAGGTGGAAAGTTCGTTTTTAAATTCAGGTGCACTGATTTTTGCTGAGATTTTAGTTCTAAGTTTTTAAGTCATTCCAATAAAGACAGAGAATGGACCATTTTGTCCAGGAAAACCACTTATTTAGATGATATTAACACCCACAATGTGGTGGGTGTTGTGTATTTTTATAAAGTTTATATATATAAAGCTCTTCATATACAAATATATATATTTGTTTATGAAGTTTATTCCAAACCTAATAGCATTTTACATAGTAGGTATATTCAAGAAAAATACCTGGAAAATTCACAAATTAAGAAAAATAGAGAAACTTGTAAAGATGCTTGTTTTAAATTAATGGTTTCATTTTTTGTATTATCATCAGCAGCGTTCAGAGCCAGCGAGATTTTTCTGCAATGTGCTGTTTATGGGTTTTTTTTTGTTTATATTTTGTTAGATTTTTTCTTCATGTCCCTTCCTTCTGAGTTTCAATTAATCACTGCATTCCCAAGGGAAGCTGAGACCGTTTTGTTTTCTAGGGAACATCTCTTTCACCAGTGGTCCCAGCCCAGTTCTTAGATCCCACTCCAAATTAGTTTTGCTGTTGTTCACTTTACAGGTACAAGTAGGCAGCTTCTAAACTGCTGGTATATTTGTTGTTTCATAACTTTGTTTTCAGGTAAAAATTTACCTGCTCCAGTTTAGAGTAGGATTGAATTACGGACTTCTATAAGTAGATTTCAAGCGACCATCGACACATCTGGCCTCCATCTGTTTTGAAAAGGAAAAGGCGTCTCTCCAGTTCAAAAATCCAATATGAAGTCTTTACATCTGTGACTGAACACAGGGCATACTCTTCAGTTAGCTTCATCAGGAATTATATTTTTAGAAATAACATGTATCTTTATGGAAGTAGAAAGATGGACTCCATGATTTAGATTGAAACCTAAGTACTAAATCATGCCTGAAGATGTAACTGATGAATACTTGTCACTTGAAGCTTCCTCACTCCGGTCTGAGATACTACCGTGTCATTCCTCTCCAGATCCTTGTTCTTGTGCAATTTATGCCATGTTTAAGCTTAAGCTAGCTTGCAGTTTGAGAGAACAGGTTGAAGATGGGAGGTAACACTCAAGCTAATGGTATTCTGTTGATATAGGTAGGAGCAGCCTGAAATAGTGCAACTTGCTGTGTGTTGCTGTGCTGCTTTGTCATGTCGGTTTACTCTCACTGGCCTCATCTGAGGAACATGACTGTGGTACAGTAATAGTAGCTGCCTCTTGCGGTGGAGATGAGCCTTCAGATAATGCCTTCACGTTGCAAAAACATGGGGTCAGCTTTTAAAGGCATTTAAGCATGCCAAGATTTGGACAGGCAGAAATGAGATTTTAAAAATTCATAAGTACCTCATTTAGATATTTAGAAGCTTTTGAAAAGTCTACTTATGTTCTGCCTGCCCAAATACACCTTAAAAGTCAGGTCCTTATGGCAGGACAGACTTCTGTTTGCAAACAATTGGTTTCTCAAATGCTAATTTTTTCCTCCCATTTGTAAGTTATCCACAAATATGGCCTTTTTTAACAACAGCAAAAAAGTAGTAAAATTATTTAAAATAGGTTGGCAAGCAGTTTTGTGGACATTTTTTAGTTGAATTGCCATTTGTCAGCTGTTTGTAGTAAATATTTAGTTGACTCTTTGATGTAGGGTTGGTGTTTGGCTTCCTAAATCACAAGTTCTGCGTTATTTTCCTGGAATGGATGATGTAACTTTATAAATGACTTCTGTTTCTTTCCATAATGAATTTTCAACATATAATATGTTTTGTTTGTTCTGTTTAAAAGGACTTCAGTAAGTGGGGTTTAAATTAGCTGTTTGGGATCAGTTGTACAGACAGCACTTTAGTCGTTCAAATACTAGTAAAAACTCATTAGCAAAGGGATGGGGACAAAGTGATTTTAAACCTTTTTCCTTTCTTTTGCTAAATGTTTTATATTTTATGGTTTATGACTACCTTTATCAGTACTGTACAAACATTAACTAATTAGTCTCCAGAGACTGCTGAGAAACCGGTAAGCCTGGTGTTTGTCATCCAGTTTTACAGTGGGAAACACCTGGACAAAGACACACAGAGGTCCTACACTGAGGGAACTGCAGGGGCAGGTTGAGCCTGCGGTGACTAGTGCCGCCATGCCTGCCCAGGTCAGGCTGCCGTGCTGTTGTGCGGTGCATGACATGCTGCTGGTAGGTCTCTGATAACGTACAGTCACATCGAAGTGTTCTGCTGAGAGCCTTTAAATTTTCTTCTCAGTGTGTTAACTTCCCACATTTTTGGAAACTGGTCAGAAGACAGTAATTCTCATCCTTGAAAACTAAAGATGTTTTATTATTTTAAAAATAGTCTTTTAGCAGATCAGAAAGCATAACCTCTTTTTACATCGCACGTAGAGAAGATAAATCATTGGATGCCTTAATTTATAAGTACCCATTATATTCCAGCTTCTTTGCCAGTATCTATTTACACATTTCCCACAAAGAAATTAAAATAGAAGAACATATTGTTCCCCAGACTTGTTGATTGACTTACTGATTTATGAGCTTGGTTTCTGAGACTGAACCAGAGCCTTTCACATTGCACCACACTAAGAGTCATGAAAATAATGGAACAGAAATACCACATGGTTAAGCCATGCATGCTTTGTGTTTAAGCAACGTCAGGCTGACCTTGAAATATTCGAATCTCTAAACCTTGAAATCTCCAGCAAACCACACAGGAAATAGTTTCTCTACACCAACCAAGACATAGAAGAAAACCGGTGTTAAAAAGAACCATCCATTTATTTTTCTTTCAGCACTAACAATTAAATTAACTTAAACATAGTACTGCATTGACAAAATGTATGCTGACGTTGAATGTTTTGAATTTAGATTTCATGGTAAAGTAATCTTCAGGTCCTACTCTGCTTTCAGACACGTTGGAGGAAACATACAGTAGATATCCTGTGCAATCCATCCTGTTTCCCTTGCCTATAGCATGAACACCATTCCAGGCCATGTCTTTTCTTTTTTTTTTTTTTTTTTTTGTACTTAGCAGTGTGTACTTTTACTATATAGGTTTTCCTGCAGGTAATGCCTGTTTATTTTTAGCACAGCTAATGGTGTGCTTACTTACAACATAACAGCCCTGCCTCCTGAATAAGGGGAATGACTCACATTCATTAAAATGAATCTTGATACATTTGGCTACTCATACAAAACAGAGGTGCATAATGTGGGGGAATTAGAGGACACAGAATTCATTAATCCATGAGGTGGCAGTGATGCCAAGCAGAGACAGGCATAAATTTCTCATATGTGTCTTGGTGACAAAATGATTGTTTTGGGGAAAAAAAAAAGCACCCTGGAATTTGTGAACATTTAACTCTTGGAGGGGGATGTTCCACAGGTTGAAAAGAAAAATGGATTGTGAAAATCAAGCTGATGATAGATATTTTTAAGAAGAACATTCATGTGACATCTTTGTATTTTTCATTTCATTTTGAATTTTGGTAATCCTTTAGACTGTTTTGATTCAGTAATTTCTTTCCTTTGGAACGATTTTGCCTAGCAAAATTTGTACCGGTCCACAGACTGAGAACAAAATCCATTATATGAGTAGCAGCAAGAGATGACATCAGCTTTATGCTACGTGGTGATTTTGATTGTGTGTGGGCTGTGTGTAAGTCAGCCCCTTCTGTTTAAAATAATGGTGTGGCCAGTACAAATAGTTGCTGATGTTGATGCTTGGGGAAAGCAGGGGAAGGGACAGAGAGAGCAAGTTCTCTATGTAACTTATCTAAGAAAAACACAGCCCTCAATGCAGCATTTCTTTTAGGACCAACCACCCACTGGCTTCAAGAGGAGTTTGCAGTTTGCAAGAGAGATGAAAGTGGTCCAGCGTTTTGAAACTGGGATGCTTTCCATAATGCCAGTCCTTCAAGGCTGTGTTAGTGTGGGAGAGGGTCATCTCCACACACTGGTGGTTGTATGACATCTACTGAAACAGAATGTTTGCCTCAGTTAACTTTTATGCCAAACACATGGTATTTTATAAAGATGACTTGCCTGTGTAGCCTTCTCACGTCCTCCAGTAGCTATGACAATATGTTCAGTGTTGATATATTTTAATATAGACAAAATAATACATAATCACTAATAATTTGCATGTAAGTAGCACGTTTTGCAGCGTCTGGTAGGCATATTACTGGTTTGAATTGATTGGGTTTCCCATGTCTTTTTTGAGACAAGTAAGTGAAAGCTGGCATTTACAAAGTTGGAGGGTTGAAGTTAGACAACAAAATCTGT
>NW_009222293.1:0-7663 GCF_000690835.1 Fulmarus glacialis | reverse complement strand
CATTCCTGTATTCAAAAATTCTGAGTCCCTGCAGTTTCCAATACCTACAGTATTATGCAAGTCATAGAGCAAGTCAATGATACAGAAGGAAAAGGTGTAAGGGAAAAAGTCCTCATCCTCAGATCCAAGTCACTCACATGTACATCCACCAAGCAATCACCATGCGCCACAATAATTACAACTCAAGAGCAGGATACCTCACAGACCCCACTGGCTTCCTTTCGGATTTCACTGCTGCCATCTCGGACTTGCTACAAGGATCACAAGCACCGAGTCCTAAAGCATTCAAGTAGTTTGTGGAAGAAATTTTCCAGCTTGAGGTTTTGGGATGTAGTAACAACTTCAGGGAATCTCCATTTGATCTGTGTGTCCCAATGCATCTGCAGATACAGCCTTGATGGGATGGCTATGCAGGAAAATGACATCCATTGTGGACAAAAACCACCCCTTCCCTTCTGTACTTCCCTGCACTACAGAGTAATGCAAAGCCGAGGATGAACAGGCTGAGTCTGAGCTATGTAGCAGCATGGTGACACTGGTGGTGAGCTCTGAGATGTGGAAGTCACTTCTGCTGTGGATAATGCTGAACGCAACTCTTGCAGCTTTCCTATTGCTGCCCAAAATTTACCTCCGGAGCTTGCATTTTACTCAGCTTCTAACGGCTGAGCCAGGGCGCTTCTGGCCTAACAAATACATAGGGAGTGACATATAACTCACCATCTTCAAAGTCTCCTTTATCCTGAAGGATAATGGTTTTTATTATTTTAAATTATGTAATAATGTCAAGACACTGCAGTAATGGATCCCCTAAAACACACACACTGTAATAATGATTCCCCTTTTAGTATGTCTCTCTAGGATGCTTAAACTAATAATCTCTGGAAAGCTTTCCCTGCGCCAGATGCAGCTAGCGAATGGTTTTATTGTTATTCCCCACACTACCAGCATCTAATCCATGAAGCCAGGAAAGATTGTCCAGAGAAGAAGCAAATCAGCATTGATCACTGAGGGACTAATTTCCAACAGAGTGGATAAATCCCCACTATCTCTCCTAATGTTCTTCCTGGCCCAAGGCACCCTGACGAACCACTGGCCTCCCTCCAACCCGCTGCGAAAGGAAGTCAGAATCACCGTGAGATGATTCAAGGGAATAGTCTCATCCATCGCACCCAGACTGCTTAATTTTATTGAAAAGCCCAACACCAGCTCTCAAGGCCAAATCTGTCTTGCTGAGATATACATGAGCTGAAGTTGAGTGTGATCATGTGTCAAGGACAATAGCAAATCTGTTTCAACTGAAACCATGAAATATCAGGAGTGGGGGAGTGGAGTTAGGTCCACCTGCCCCCTGCCGATGCACTCACACCGAGAGCAGGTCCCTTCGTTTTGGCATTAGCCTCTGTGGCAGGCATGATGCCTATGCCAAAAGTTATCTTGGGAAAGAGGAGCCATACAGACTAGCCTTCAAAACGAGAGCAGGTGATGGCTACAACTTGAGAAAACATTACCTCTGTTCTTCCAGCTTTGTCTGCAGGGACTGGGACAGTGCTGGATGCCCTGGAAATGGGTGAGGGTGCCTGGTGTGGGAGGAGGTTCTCCCTGACATTGATGAAATGGATGCTGCAGAACAGTGCGTCCCATCGGCTCTTCAGATGTGTGCGGCATTACACACAGAAAGACAACATTATGGATAGATGTCATCCCAAGGAGCCCACTTCTCCATTCTGGCCTTAGCATTGTTGTGTGTGATTTGCAAACTACGGATTTCCAGGAAATGACATGCTAGAAGCCCTTCATCTTTGCATATGAAACCAAGAACAAGCTTTTTGTAGCAGGACAAAATGCTTTTTTTAAGTGCCAGAGCAGGAACTGCCCTGCAGCTGTAACTCACTTCATTTTAATGAATTCATGCCACTTTTTGTGAGACTGTTTGACCCTTTCTTTTTTCCTTGGGTTTGGCTCTGGGTCTTTAGAAATTTTGGGAGTCTAAGGCTTTTCTTTTTTCTTTTCTTTTTTTCTTTTTTTCTTTTTTTTTCCCCTGAGCAATATGTAAGAATCTGTGTCTAGCTCAAGGATAATTTTGAAAATAAAATCTGGATTAATTTTCTGACCTTTATGAGTATATTGGAAAGCAGAAAGTCCTCTGAACAATGTGGTTTGACTAAAAGACTGATATTTTAGTGAAGCTGAAAGAGAGCTAGACAGTTATGAATCTAACAGCAACCGTAGTCATACTAGCAAGAATTAAATTATAAGGTCATCAGTCCTCAAGCTATGAGGCCCTCCCAGAAGATTCTACCATTCCTAACTCTCTTACCAAAACTACTACATAATAGAATAGAATAGAATAGATATGATATATACACATAAAAACATATGGAGAGAAGAATTTGGATAAAACTGCACCTTTTATAAACCACACCACTCTCTGAATCTTTCTCATTGAGAAAATGCCATTTACGTTATGATAGTCTGAGATTTCCTACCCTAATCATGAAAGCACAAGGGGGCCAGAACCTTTTTAAATTGCTCTAGCATATATTAAGGAATATGGTTAGCCTTTCAATATTGAAATTGGGGGCTGTCAAAAAAATCTCAGAACCTGCCTTCTGGAAGTTAACAGCTGCAACCAAGCTAAGTTAGGCACGCACAGGGGAGACTTTGTAAGAGAAATGTTTGGCTCAGACGCACCACACACTCTCAGGCCAGTTACTCCTGTTATGCCTAGAAGCATGGATGCGTTTTCCTCCTACCGCAGGCACACTGACACTGCTGAAAATATTTGTTTAGCCCAGTTGCTGATGATAATTTTTCCCTGCCTAGCCACTGTGGACTAGTAGGTCTGTTTCGTAATTAACAGTTGTTGCTCTTTCAGACTCAGAAGTAGTAAGGGATAATTGGGGAAATGTGTTAAACTGGTCCTATTATGTCGAGTCTATTACAACTGGTCTATTACGACTTTACGCTTCTGTTTTCTCTGGGACGCTCTTAGTTGTGAGTTTGAGCTCCAGAGGGCTCCGCTGATTGCCTGACACCCAGTGATGGATTTTGCCCATCCTGGACAGCAAGGCGGAGCGCTGCTTTTATTTGCAGCTGACCTTCCTAAAACAATAGCCCATCCATTGTTTGGGGGGTTTGCAGCTCATGTACAAACAGGATGGCATGACAGTGAGAGGCCAAAGGGACAGCCTTTGTCCATTGGGGGTGGTAAACACAAGAGAGGGAGAGAAGCTATTTAAGCTACAGAACAATGTTGGCACAAGAACAAATGGGTCTGAATTGGCCATGAATAAAATGGAAATTAGAAGAATATTTCTAACCCTCAGCACAGTGAGGCTTGGGAACAGCCTTCCCATTGGGGGCAAGAAACCTAACTGGGTTTAAGATGGAACTTGATAAATTTATGAAAAGGATTATATGTTGTGGTTGCCTAAGACAGCAGGGGACTGGACACAATGACGCAGGATGCCTTTTCCAAGCCTATGTTCTTCACAGCAAAAACAACAATTACTCTTTCATATGTGTGTTTTTCAGGGCCTTCTTTTCCAGTCTAGAACTGCACTTCTATTCATAACAGCATTGAAGGAATTTAGATTCAAACATCGACTCAACCTGGCAGCTTTCTTGCGCCAGACAGTGGTGCTGTGTTGTGACCATGCCGAAACCCATTCTGGGAATGAAACCCAGCCTTGACTTTTTTTGGAAATTATATTATTTGTTGCAACTGGAAAATGACAGAGCCTTAATTCTTACAGTGTTCTTACTGATGCAGAGGCTGCTATGTAAATTTGGCACAACTTGTCTTTTCTCATCAAGAAAAGCCTAAGACTGGAATAATAAGGAAATTCCCAATCAAGGTGAAGGTGCATTGGCAAAACTGTTTTGGGCAGTTTAAACAGCTTATCACACACTGTATACCTGGAGGATGTAATAAAAATAGTTGTTCATGCTCATAAATTGAAATTGTTGCATAGCAATGTTAAAGACTTCTGTATTAACCAACTGAAATTTAAGAGCAATGTTTAACGTTAGGATTTCTGTATAACAAATATAAGACAAGCTCATCATAATGTTTTTGCAGTAGGAAACAGTGGTGATATAATTCCAATATCTATTATTTTGTCTCAGGAAATGCAGTTATCACATTGTTTTCATGCTAAGTCATGGGCTAGGGATAGCAAAGACATTTCCTTAATCCTATCAGACTTCCTCCAAATTATGGCTACGTTCAATACGGTCAAAGTCACATTACCTGAATGTCAGGAATTGCGTAACAACACATTCCTATAAACACTTGAGCTGTTGGGTAGAGCTTCAATTCACAAAGAAGGAAGATGACCGCTCCTTAGAGGAACTTCCAATTATACGTTGGTTATTGCCTCAACAAACTACTTACAATTCCAAAAGGGTCACTTCAGCCTCTTTAGGTGAAAGCTGTTCTTCTGCACTCTTACAGCATTCAGCAGGCGTAACTGGCTTCAGATGTATTTTTCACGGAAGGATAGCTTGCCTGCCTCAGCGTCCTGCTCTGGACAAGAATGGTGAAATATTTTCAACAATAGCAGAGGTCTCTCTCTTTCTGTGGGTAATGCAGTATAGCAAACCCATGTCACATATGGTACCTTATTAAACACTTTAGAAATTTGAGATGGTTATCCATCATCCTCTCATTGAGCTGTGTTTGATGTTGGTTGCTTAGCTGGTATTTGTGATCTCTGTTTTGGAAAGTCTATAAAAGCTTCATAAAAAACTTGGAAGGTGGTTGGTCTTACTTCTCTGTCTGCCAGTTATGCCATTCATAAATTAGGGATAATCACATTTACCTCCTTTGTAAAGTACTTTGAGGTGCAGCAAATGAAAAGCAGCAAATAAAAGAGATTGTGATTAGTTGTTACTTTGTGTTATAAATACAACGGGTTGTTTCAGAGCTGCATTAACTTGAATCTGGAGTTCTATAAAACTTTATTAAATCAAGAAGGCCGGTAATCATTTTACAAACACTATCTTCTACAACTCTATGCTCACTCTTTACACAGATGAATTCCAGATGCTTCTCCAAAAAAGCGACATTGTGCTTTATCTCACAGGACCTGGTGTTCAAAATGCCAAGGAAAAAATGTCTTCCAAGTACTAAGGGCCAAGCAAGTAAAGATATTTGTTGGATAGTGGCAGTCTATATGGACCAATTCCAAAGGAAGTGTCTCAAAAAGTAATGGACTGCACCAGACCTCTGAGCCATTTTTGTCTGAAAGACCGGTCATAAGCAGCAGTGATGACAGCCAGAGAAAAAAATGTTCAAACGTCGCAAGTTGGTTTGTGCATTAAAAAATAATTCACCAAAGAATCATCCTATTAGGAATGCAGATTTTACACCAGGAATGAATGTAAGTTGCCATATATATAGTATTGCAGTATAAGCAGTAGTTATGTATGACTAATTTCCATACCAAAGTGCAAAGTGTTCTCTCATGATGTTTGGAAACAGTAATTTAAAAGCCCTGGGCATTAACAAAACCTTTCTGATTGGCTCAGTGGTGCTGTGTCTCATTTCCTTGCTGCAAGGTGGGTACTTAGATCTGCGCATTTCAAAACAATTTTTCTATAAACTCAGTTACTGTTACTATATTTATATTTGGTCGGGTTTCTGTTTGCAGGCTGCCTACAGTTACGATGTCCACCAATAAATAAGATACTCACAGGCTACAAAAGTGTCAGAAATTGTATGACGAGAGTAACATTCCTGGTTTCAGTAAGACGATGCAGTCTTACTGGCTGGCACTAATGCCTTCATCAGCTTTTGCACTGTTACAAAAAACATACCAATGCAGTAGGAACGTGGGATTTACCATAGCAGATTGGCTCAGTGATGAATGAAGTGCAGGATGGACACTCTGGTGGAGACACAATATTACCCTCATTATTTAGAAGAAGATGAGGTTTGATCCTGCTTTTATTGGAGTCAAAGGTGAAACGCCATGTGACAGCTAAACTATAATTCACCCTGTGAAGTGCGTGATGCCAGAGTGGGATCTGAGCAGTGTCATAAAATCATCCAGCTATTTTTTTTTTCAAATCTAGAGATAGTATTTAACTCTCTGACCTCCAGCAGCAATAAATTGCAGAGGCAGGAAGAGGAAGTGGACATATTTTGGTTGGTACGTTTCGATTTGAGGTCATTGTCAGGTTTCCATATTTGTGGCAGAAGGCTTAAAAGCCGAATGTGCATCCATTTAAAAACAAGTAAAAGGACATGTGTGAAGTACTGTTCCTTGCATGCTGGCTGTCAACTTTGTAAAAAAATCTCTTTTGCACATTTAAAGCACACGAATTTCTATACAGCTTAGTATTGTATCCTCATGGAAGGAAAAGATGAAATCAGTGTGATATACAGAACTATTTGGACAAGATCTATCAGCTTTTGGAATTTATATGACATCAGCAAGCAGTCAGCAGCCAGAGGCTTTTGCCTTTAAATGCCGTTTTATGCCACCTATGACTCACAGAAAATATTAAATTGGTCTAATAAGGTGAATTTGGTATTATACAAAGGGTTCTTTTAATATCTTTCTTTATTCATCAACATCCTGTATTTATTAGTAAGGACATTGCCTGGTGACAGATCTCAGCTGCAGATTTCTTGAGGTGATACTGTTGCTTGTTTTCAAAACAGCAAATGAACAGACAAGAGAACAAATGCTTTCCCTGTACTTTGAACTCTGTTACCCCCCCAAATCTCACAGTAGCATCATTTCTATCTGCGTGTCTGCTAAGCAGAAGCAACATACTTTTTAATACAGCTTAACAGTTGTCACTTGGCTGATAATTTGCATTCTTAATGTTTCGACTTGCAGTCATCATCATTGAGCTGGCCCTTCACAATCTTAGGGCACTGATGTGATTTGAAGTATTTAACCTCCTGGATCAAGGGAACTGAAGCTCTGAATTTAAAACAGGAAAAAGAAGCTTTGCTAAGATTAAGCAGAACGGGGGTGCACGCTACTGAAGTATTTGTATTAAGCGCTGGTTTCCTCCCATTAAAGAGGCACATTGGGAATGGCTTTCTCAGCTGGAAGTATTGTTATGTGTATGTAGCACACATCCCCAGGGAGAGATGCTACTTATGATTTACTTCTAGTTTTACAGTTAGATTTGCTCAACATAGATTAGGAAGCTGCTTCCAGCCTGAGAGCCGCAGAACAGCAGGGAAATGCCACTGACCGGAGCAGAGCAGCATCAGAGCAGGATCCTACCCCGGGGTGGCTCATCACTGCTTCTGTCTACACGGCATCCTATACATTTCATACAGCTGAGATAAACAGAGTGTCTCCTTCCCAAAACGCATCGCAGTTTCAGAGTATTGTTACATTTAGAAATAATTTTGATGACTCTCCTATTTAAGATAAAATATTATGATCGAGATAAGCACGTAGAGGATACATTTACGTACCCAGTAAGGTACCTATGATATGAAACACTACATATTGGCAGTAGATGAAATGTTAGGTGGTTTTGTTTTTTCTTTTTTTAAAGTTGCAGATTGGAAAGACATTTGAGCAGCATCCTAATGGACACCCACGAACCGCTTTAACCTTGGCAGAGCAGTGTCAGCTGGCATCAGGCATTTATCACAGTGATAACACAGCAGAGAGGGAGTCACCTCGCC
>NW_009222292.1:0-19623 GCF_000690835.1 Fulmarus glacialis | reverse complement strand
TAAATTAAATTAAAATAAAACCTGGCATAAAAAGATATCTGTGCACATGAGTACTGAAATGATTTCACACCTGAGCTGGGTTCTCCTTTTTCCATGGCCAGGAATCAAAAGATGCTGAGGATGTGCAAGTACCACTGTGGCCACTCAGCCCTTTGGAAAACCACGCCACTTCTGCCTGGGCACCTGAGGGCCAGGAGCACCTCCAGCACCTCAGCCTGAAGCAAGTCAGGGTGTCCCACTTCGAAAAAACAAGTGCCCCATGCCATTCCTAGAAACTATGGCAGATTTACTGCTAGATGTGAAATCATGAATAAATTTGTCAGATTTTCAGAGGTGTCCATTTCAACACACAGCCCACTCACTTCTTGTGCACAGCCTGCACCTGCCACACTGCAACCTGCTCTTGGTTTATGCCTTGAACTTCACTTCGCCGCTGCTGTGTCAATAGCCAGCCTTCTGAACTGGCTGATCTGAATCTTGGGATTCTGAACATTTTCTCATGTTGTGCGATTGCACATAAAAATGTTCTCCTCTAGATCTTGTGCAAAAGATGATTCCCGTAGTTCCATTGCTAGAAAAGTCTTATGCTCAGCTATAAGCTAAATAAAACAATTTTCTGCTGGCATGGACTCAAAGGGAGGGAACAAAATATGGCTGATAAAAAAAAATGGGAAGACTAAAAATCTTTATCCTATAGATGCTTCCATCAATAACTTAAATTATGCAGTTGTCCTCAAATAGATCAGGCTCACAAACAGCACAGTTCTCAGATGCAGAGAGAAATGGATGAAAATACATTCACTTGAAAATATAATTTCTTTGTATAGTCCCAGATATTTTGTGAAGCCTAGGACCATCTGAACCACTATGAGAGGTTACAGAGCTGTGAATAGTTTTTCTTAAATTGCCTATGAGGTAGTGGGGAAGTTGATATCTTATGTACTCGAATGAAAGGCTTTTTTGAAACTGAGCCCAAGTGAACTGCAAATTCAAATCAGCAGGGTGCCAGTGCCCTCTGTGCTTGCTGTCTGTGTCCTTAAGAACACAGAGTCAAAGGCTTCCAGCAGAGACATACGAACATCATCTTCTCACTGCCTCCTGCACTAGCAAGGGATGGTGCCTAGTTGCAAAACCTGCGTGACTTCGCAGGATGCCAGGACCCTCTCCAGGAACCTCACCTCTCTCCTCCAACGCAGCCGCAGCTGCCGCCCATGGCCCTGGTGCACAGGACTGTCAGCACCCAGCAGGCAGAGGGGCTACACTGTGGTTCTGCAGCTAAATGTAGTTTGCAGGGAGTTCAGGGGCAGCTCCCACCTGCAGCAAGGCCACAGTGTGCTGGGTCACCTGAACCCCTGGTCTAAGAAGATGCAGGCCAGCAGCCATTGCTGGGCCGGCAGAGAATCAAGAGGGAAGGACTAGCGGGACTTGTCCGCTTCTTTGGACCCCACCCTGAGCATCTCTCTGCTCTTTAAGGGAGTAGGTCTAGTGGCTCTTGTCCATAGGAAAATTCTGACAGGTGACATGCAGGGTTGGCTCACCTCTGTCCCCAGGTACTGTTTAGGTATGCTTTAAAGGCTGTGAGCACAGCAGAGACCACACCAGCTGTGTCTACATGGTTAAATGCAGATTAATGAGGCCTACCTATGTCCATTCAGAAGCCACTGGGACACATTAGCTCAAGTTTTCAAGCTGTTCAACAACCATGATGCCTGAGGGTTTTTCCTCTGCAGTGTGCCAACAAAAAGAAAGAGCACCAAACATCGTAAGTCTTCTGAAACAATTGCAAAGGCTGAGAATACGATAGGGGAATATAGATGCAATTCACAGAGACAGAGGTGAGGGGATGAAAGAAAACTCATGGTTTGCCTTCCAATGTTTTGTCAGAGAAATTAATATTGGACATAAAAAATTGCAAACTGCTTCTGTGTTTAGCTGTACGATTTGGTAGCTTTCTTTAGTGATGCCATATGCACAGTCCAAAAAAGAAAGGACTGGCAAAGCTACAGGAATAGTGTTTATTTTTCGTGCGGGGGGGGGGGCATCCCTAGGTATTTTTATTGAAGCTGGGTAAATTATGCTATTGTATACTGAAAATGGATAGGAGATTATATGCATGGTCTTAATTTGAAGTATCTGTTGAGGCTTTGTATTTACAGAAAGCTTTAGTTACATCTTTAAGGAAAAATTAGTCTGTTTAAAAGGACATGAGAAGATCTCACCTTTCACCATTTGCAGACTGAACCTGTCTAGAGCCATCTTCACTGGCAAATACGTTTTGGCTATTACACTCCTACTTTGGTGACACAAAACAGATACAAGAGTTCATGGCTGCTTTGTGTCACCAGAACAGTACAGGGCCCTGTGCACAGACCAGTACACAGGTCGGTGAATCTGGCATTCCGTGCATACAAAATAATGCTTGGAAAATAATTTTACAAATGATAAACTATGCAAAACTCTCTTCTTCCTGGCATTATTAATATCTGTGTAGTTATCACAATGCAAATAAGTTTGAATCAAATGCAGCAGCACTTTATGAAAATAGAGTGTATATATCAATGTATATTGTGTGTAATTGGTGCCATTTGAAATGATGAAGTGCTACTAACTGATCTTCATAAAATAATACTTTGCATTTATATAGTGCCTTCCATCTGAGATCTCAGAGCACTTTGCAAACATTACTGAATTAACTCTCTCTGAGCCCTCTGAGTTAGCTGTTGCTCTCCTTAGTCTACAGATGTGGAAAGCAAAGGCAAAGAAAGATGAAGACCATATGAGGAAACTGGGGTTCTAAGGGCAGGCACTTCGTGCCCTATAAAACCCCCCACAATCTTTCTTTTTTGAACAGAAGCTGTAAGCTTTCAGCACCTCTGAAAATCAAGCTACTTGAGTTGCTCTTTTGGATGCAAATGCCCATTTTAGCTTAAATGATTCCTTCAAAGTCCTCCAGGAAATGTGTAAGAGAATTGACAAAAAGGATCCGGAAAGCTTAGCTCAGGGCCCTGTGCTTGGGCTGAGAGACTATTCTCTGCATACCCCTGACAACTCCTACCACAGCTTGTGAAACCTTGCTTTGTCTTCTCCTGCTTTCCCCCGTCTCCACAGTTTCCAGCAAAAAAAAAAAAAAAGCAAAAGACATCTGCAGCTTGCCAGAGAAGTGCTGGATCCACTTCAAGGGCATAGGAACCCAGGACCTATGGCAACAACGCAAGGTAGATAGTCCCAACCTCAGCAGATTTCTGAGGAACTTCTGAAATCAGATCGAGTCAAATTAATTAATCTAGTCAAATTAACTAATCTGGCTAAAAATATCTCTGAAGAAATGATCACACTGATCTGGGATGGTCTGACACAACAAGGCCAGACACCTGCTTGGTGGGTATGAGGATGGGTACGGGAAGAGCAGCTGGAGGAGAGCTGGAGTGGCACCAAGCCCTTAATCTGGGTAAAATGCAGCCATTCAGCTTCACAAAGAAACTGGGACTTTGCCTTCAGGGCTGCATTCAGACAGATGTCAATGTCCCAACTTGATGCCTCCTACTCCCTATCATACAGTGCCTTACTCAGATCATTGGAGGTTTTTGAGAGATGTCTCACTCTCTCATCAAACTGGGCCAAGGACATACCAGAATATAGTCCTGAGACTTCAAGGAGGCCTGTGGCTGGATTCTTCCCTCTTTCCTGGCACTGGTGTTGCCATGACTGCAAAGACCTGATCCCCTCTACATCCTGCAAGAGGAGAGCTCTGTGCTGGGAGTTTGCACTCTCTGGCCAGGGCTTGAAGGCAGGCAGAGAGGCGAGCGTGCAGAGGGATGCTGATCGGGCCTCCAAAGGAAAGTGCCAGATACATCACTTGGTGATGTTAATTAGTTACTGCTAATTTGCAGTGCTGCACTGGCATGTCAGCCTCATCAGGGAATGGTCCCCTCCTCACCAGGGTAAAGATAAATGATACCGCTCCAGACAGAGCATGTACACTCACATGGGGAATCAAGGAATATAAGCCAATAAAATAAAGTGTATTATAAAAAACAGTAGAGTAATATTACTTGACATGTTCCTTTCTACCCTGTACTAGGTACAGAGCCCGCCACTCCATTTTTTCATGGGACCTAATGCACTGATCTGTGCTTAGTCTCTGATTAGTGATTTTGGCTTGTGTTTTTTCTTTATCTATCTCCTCTCTACTGTCTTTTTTTTTTTTTAAAGACAATGCATTCTTTCCCTTGTTTCTCAATTTATTGTTTGAAAGAAATGTTTACTAAGCAAATGTGAAATGCATCAGAATGCTTTGCAGAGCTGCCAAGAGGTCAAAGGTCTGGAATAAAAATGATGTTGAAACAATAATTAATTAGCTGACATTCTCTTAGAAAATTTGCTTTGGGAAAAGCTATGGTAAATCAAGACAACAGACAAAGTGACAGAAAAATGAGTAATTTTTAGGAAGAAAGAAAATCCGTATGGGTAGTTTTATTCTCTTTTGAAAACGATCCGATCTTTCTCAGCCATTGTCCTGGCCCCCAAACAAAAATCTTCTCCAATAAATAATTTCAAGCTGTTTTCAGTGACTAAACCACAAAATGTTCCATCCTGAATAAATTCTATTTACTGCATGCAAAACCGATTAACATACTTCCGATGCATTTATAGGACTTCTGGTCTGCAGAGGCCATCTGTTTAGGGGAATTTCTGGAATAGCAGTATCATCTCTACAGTAGGACTACCAAGAGGCCTGAAATCTCCACCATACTCTATACACAGCTGTATAGATGATTCAGGAGCTGCTTGGGCAAAAAAGAATTTGTGCAACTCACTGGGCAAATATGTCATCTCTGCCTACATAGGGAACCCTCCTAAACCTTTTGTCCTCCACCTGTTACTTTATAACATGTTACCAAACCCTGTCTGGAAACAGCATGTGCTGAAAGCTCTGTGGGAATGCATTTGCCTTCCACGCTGCTTTCCTTGGAAACTTGCCTCACCTGTCTTCATACCCTGTGCACCCCTACTAGGACAGGCTGGCAGGTTCTTGTGATCCGTAAATGTATTGGGAGAAAAAAGAGAGAAATTGTGTTTGTCCTTTAACTATTCACTGAATTGGAATGAATTTGCCATGAAATCCCTGCAGACGGACCATGGATACAGAGGCTGTACATCTCAAGGCAGAAAAATGTCCAGACCTACCAAGGTTCCTGCCTCAGAGATCTGTCCATATCTGTATGGTTTATATGACGATCAACCAGGACTTAAGAGCACCAAAGGGAAGGGAAGTAAATGATAGGACCGTCAGTCCAAGTGCTGATCCCAGGATATTTTGAAAGTCCCCAACTGTGTATCCTCCACAATAGCACACTGTTCATTGCCCAGCCTGAAACTGGAGAGGAATGGGAGAAGAGTACAGCAGTCTTTTGATGGCAGTACCCTCTTTCATTGCTACTGCCCCAAGGCTGAACTACCAACCACCAGCTGGTAAGCAACAGGCTGGCAGCAGCCAGCAGTGGAGGATGAGTTTCCAAGTATTGGTGGATGCATACTTGTCTGTGCCTAGGAAACTATTCAAGGTCAAGTTTTCCCCCTGCCAAGGAAAACAGAGGAGTCCCATGAATGGTCTGGCTCCAGCCTATTCAAATCCCCCAGCTTTCCTTGGAAGTGGAAAGCTCAGCAGCTGTTTAAGAGACCCTGAGGATGTCTGACAAACATGCTTACTTATAAAATTCCTCCTATGTTTTGTGACAGCAGATAGATGCAATAACTAACCATTCTCTGGAAAAAAAGCAAGGAATACATACACTTGGACAATGCTCTGCATGGATATACAAAAACCTGCTGTGATTTGGAAGCTTAGATGTGCCCTAACATACTGCAATTATTAAGCCCCAGGTATTAGGGAAATCACATCTGTCTGTGTTGCACAGCTGAATTAGCTAGGCTGGTCTCATTATCCAATAAATAGGCAGCTTTCATGTATTTCTCAGATTTGTACGTGTGGTGATACTTAGAAGCAAGTTGTCAAAAGCATTTTTTCCAAAGGTGGAGTTTAGAGCTAATACAAAGTACACAGGGGAAAAAATAATCCAGATTTTGTAGGTCTAAAGGATGAGATTTGCAAAGCTGCCTCAGGACTTTCTGACATCCTGTTCTATTCAGGATGAATGTATGAATTGGGAAATGCAGCAAGGGCTTGAACTTCTTTAGATTAGGGGGATGATCCCACATCTTAGCTCAAAGAAGATTCCTGTAGAAGACAAGGGGAGTTCTGTATGGATTAGGAGCGCAGAACCGGGCTGAGAGGTTGGTTACATACGAGTGTTTTTAGGTTTTGATATCCTCCTTATGGCAATTGCAGTTCTTCTGTCTCTCTCCCCGTTAGGGTTCCCAAAAGAAGCCTGTTTTCACCTGAGTAAATATTCTGCTCCTGTCTTCATTTTTACACGAGCGTTCCACTTTGTGCTAGAAGCACGCTACGGTAGCAGTACTCTGGGGATGCTGCTCTAATAGATTCACAAGGTTGACTTGTTTAAGTGGGATTTCATTGTATTACACAGAGGATTTTTTCCTAAGGATGTGATTATTCCAGGACTGATCCTACTGCTGTGATATGACCACTTTTGGCACTGTGCGTGCATGGCATGGGATTAGTCTTCTGGCACCGTATAAAATGACTTAGACATGTTGTCTTACTTATTAGCATGTGGTATTGCAGATCATTTTACAAAGGCAACAGCTGCACCCATTACTCCTACAGTTATGCCATAACTTGGTATGTCAAACACCTCTATGTAGTGCAGGCAAGAGGAACATTTATTCATCTCACTTGTCAATACATTTATTTCCATCTTCTTACGCTTTTCGTTTTTGCAGTAGTAAAACAATCCACTCTCCCCATACAGCTAGCTTTCCTAGGAGCTGATGAGAGGATGCAAAAAGAAAGATACTCAGGAGCTGCCGAGATTAGCACATTGCAAGACCCTATACAGCACGGATTCATACAAATCAACATTATGAACACTACTGCTATCACCGCCATGACAAATAAGTCAGCTATTCTGTGTACAGCACAATCATTTACCACTGCCACATTTACCGCAATCATTGCCACTGACTTCAGCTTCAGGGAGCCAGGATCTCTGAGTATCCAGCTCTGCACAGAGGCTGCGGAAGGCCTCAGCAGAGGCTGCATTCTCAGTCCCTCAGAGAGTACCCCTGCTTGTGGCTGGGCTCCCCAGCCAGCTAGCTCTGAACCACAGCACGTCACCCCTTGGAAAAGAGTGCAACAGCTCCAGCGTATGCAAACCTTGACTTGCCCCAGGCTGCCATTCAAATAGGAACAGTGTATTCAGACAAAAAGGGTAGCATCTGGATCATCAGCCCCTCTTTAGGACACCAGGTATGTTGGGTGAGTGCAGGGACGTGAGCTAGTAACTTCTGGTATTTACACCCTGCCCTTAGCCTTTCTGATAGCACCTTCTGCCCCACAGCACAAACTACCCAGAATACAGGCTTGCTGAGGGAAGGGTAACTAGCTGGTAAAAGAAGCCTGAGATGGTACTTTTCTTCAGTTTCTCTTCAAGCAATAAAATTGCATGTAGAGTCACAGGTTCAGTGTGGCCCAGATGGGCAGGGGGACTAACACAAGATGATCTCGGGGAATGGGAGGTGGATATAAAGCTTTCCTTCTATAAACTCAGATTCCTGCGGGAGGTCAGAGGCAACCTCTCTGGGTGAGTTCATGCTGCCTCGTCCCTCTGCAACAGGTTGGCTCCACCTCAGACCCAGCTCTTCATGGCCTTCTCCCCTGCTGACGATGACCAGCACACAAAGCTCAGCCAGATGAGCTTTCTGTGTGAGCGCACCTTAGTCTGCATTGGGAAATGAGCTGGTCCCAGTGTAACACATGTTAAAGCCTTCACGAAGGCAGCCCATTTTGGCCTAAATGGGCAAGGAGCATTCGCAGAAGACACCCACCAGCAGACCCAAGGAGCTGGACTGTGTCAGAGCAGTCATGAGGAGCAGCTGGGGTTGGCCCTAAGGTGGCTGCCAATAGAAGAGGCTGTGTTTTCAAGCCATCCCTTCTGCGAAGGAAGCTGCCCCGAAGTCACATCTAGTGAACCAGTGCAAGAGAAAAACACACTGTGACTTTGGAGCTGCTGTTGAGAGGAGAAGGATTCTGCCTTGAGCCCTCTCACAGTTAGCCCAGCATAAATCAGTACAAGCTGGCATTTTGCAGCAGTCCTGTCCCTTCGGCCCTCCTCCTCCACATGACTTATCTATTTGCTTTGAAAGAAGGAAGAAGAAGGAAGGGAGATGGGGGTGGCAGAAGGGGATCCAGACTGCAACCTGCAGCAGCCGACATTTTTATTGTCTTTTAATTAAATAAGCCTCCGACACAAGAACACATGCAAATTACCCTGTGTGCCCTCCTCCTCCTCTTCCTCTTAAAAACTCGTTAAGGAAGAGGACCACAATCAAACCAGGAATGCAAGGTTGCCTTTCCGACTTTCAGGCTGTCCTCTGCACATCTTTGCCTGGACAAAAGGTCACTGCAGAACAATGCAAGATGGCTACAGCTGCTTTTCTTCCTGCTGTCAAAAGGCAACAACAGAAATACAGTATGAGTCTCCTTTTCCTCTGCAGTCAATGTGCAAGTGGGGGGGAAGTGTGCAAGTGGGAGGAAAGTAGTTTGTGCTTTCAGATATCCCACTTTCTATTCCAGTTTGATAACAGCCTAAAGTATGTCTGATCCCACAGATCCACTGGAAGCCACAGATGAAGTAAGAGGGACTGCATTTGTGTTGCAGAGTCCTCTGATGAATAGCAATGCCCAGCAGAGCAGCAAGGACGGAAGCTGATGCCCACCTTACTTATCTTTTCTAGACTAGATCTGGACTGTAGGTGGGATCCTGGCTGCAAGAAGCATCTCACTCCAATGCTTCATGGGCTGCTGTTTGCTTCAAGGCATTTTCCTTGTAGTTTCAAGGGCCTCTCAGTGTCTAAATGCCACCCCTTGCTCTACATACAAGTAAATGGGATCCCTAAGATCCACCTCTGCAAAAAGAGGGAAGCTCTATCCATACAGACCCTGCAGAGGGCACACCCCTAACAGCTGTTAGTTACCTCCCCTTTGGAGGTAAGTTAGAGCAGTAGTTATGTTAAAATCAGGCCTGGGACCACAGTGGTACAAGTATAAGCCCTTAGCTAATTTTGTGTGAACATACACAAACACACGTGCGTGCGTATCTGTGGTGCTTTTTATGGCCACTGTGACACATCTGGCTTGTAATCTCACTCATGCTTTTGTCTCATGGAGGTTCTTGTGGGACTGGGCCAAGAGACTAACTTCATCCAGTCCCCTCTGTAGGCAGTTCATACCAAGGCTGCTCTCTTTCAGCCGGTGTTGCCCCTGCACAAGGGAAAACCCCTTGCAGGAGAAGAACAACCAGAGGTAGAATAGAAGGATGCTAGCACTGACCTCCAAGGGGGCCCAGCACAGTCGAGAGAAAGTCCTTGAAATGATCTGTCAGCATTTTTCTTTTCCCACCAAGGATCTCTGGGGAGAAGGCATGGGGTCGCTGCCTCAGCTCTGAGAGACACTCTCCTGCCTGCCCTCCGGAACCGCTTGAGGGCCAGGTGAATTTATTTGCTATTGCATTGTTTTTCCTTGCAGATCTGACAGCTCATAATACCTCTGGTGCCTGACAGCCCCACTCTTCTCCAATTGATAAATAATCTCTTTCTGATTTGAGCAACCAAGGAACATCTTGAGCCTGTCACACTGGAGAAGATCCATCAGTCTTTCGTGCCACAAGTGAGGTGTTTGAAAAATTCTGTTTGTGCAACCATTCTGGGGTATTAATTCCTGGCATCCCACTTTAATTTTGATTGTTTCTCAAAGAACAACAACATATTTTAACTCTTTGCAAATGAAGCAGCGTTCTGTTGTTATGGTAACTCAAGTTCTAAAAATAATGTAAAGAAAAGACCACCTCTAATTGATATCACAAGAAGTTGTTATGGTAACTGGAATTTTAAAAGTAACTAGGTTAAACTCCATTTCTTTTTATCCAGAGCTTTGCATAAACAAATTCTGATTAAAATATCAGGTTTAATTTAATCAGCTAATTAATGTCACTAAATGTCATTTATCTTATAACTCTCATTTATATTCAGTGCAAAATTACCTAACTTGCTGAGTTCTAACTATTCAGCCATCAATCTGGTATTTTGGAATAGGATGACTGTACAATTTATTTTTGGTCAGGGAGTGGTTAAAAATGAATGCACTGCTTTTATATTATGTGAGGGGCCTAGTTTTTTCCCCAGTAGCACAGGTATAATGCCATCAGGTAATCCTGCTATGAAAGTCAAGTGTGTGTTATACGAATGAAGGTGCGTGCTCTGCTGAGTTCTGTATCTCTCCAAAGCAACTATCTTTCAAATGCTTCTCTACTGTCTGTCTCACTTCTCCTCTGCAGCATCCAGACTTTCTGTCTCTGCACCCTCTCCCCCCAGGCTGTCTCACCTTTCTGTCCAAATCACTCTCTCCTCCCTGCTCTGTTAGAACTGGCAAATCATTTCCCACCCTAACCCCCTAAATCAGCAATGACGTTTCCACTGCGAGTGGAATTTTCCCCTTTCAAGAGCTGCCTGTCTCTCCATTGCATAGTCTCTGCCATTTGCATCAGTTATACCTCCTTTACTCACTCCTGTTCTCTTTGAACATCCCAGATTGTCCCACAAGTGCTTCCAGTGCACGCTGAGTTACTGCAGCCAAGCCCAGCTCCCTGCCCATTCTGCTGGCAGGTTCCTTTGTAACTTTCTTTTACCTTTTCCACCAAATTTAATCTCCTTGTCCTTGCTATCCACAAGGCGTAGCTGCTGGTTACCTCTCAATTCTCTCTTCATTTTTTCACAGATTAATAGAGTGAAAGGCCAGGAAATGTTCATTATGACCATTTAGCCTAACAGGCCACAGAATTTCATCCAAGAATTTCCGTGTTGAACCTATAACTTCTGTTTAAACGATTAATGTGTCTTTTACAGAGGCACCTAGTCTTGATTAAAAGACTGCAACTAATGGAGAACCCACTACATCCCTAGATAGCTTGACCTAAGGATTTAACCCTCCCCGTTAAAAATAAATGTATCATATCTTTCGTCCAAATGTGGCTAGACTCAGCTGACAGCCCTTGGACCTCTCTATGGACTTTAACATTTGAACAGTTCACCTCAAGGGAAAAAATTACTGTGGGTCAGCTTCCTTGTGGTAATCACCCCTATTCATGCTCTTACCTACAGCAAACTACAATAATGGTGAGATGATTTATTAGGGGAGTGTGTCTCCCAGGATAAAAGGGGTAAACACGCACTTGCAGAGAGGGGACAAACAGCTCCTGCAGAGCAGCTGGTATAAGGTAATCTATTTTTCCTGGTACCTTGTCTGTATGTCTTCCTCTCTGCTGCAGTTTCTTTCCCAGATGGAAGATTAGCATCAGAAATTTTCTCACGATATTGATGCTTATACATCCAGTCAAATTACTTTTTAACCTTTTTTTGGATAAGCTAGAAAAAACTTGTAAGAGCTTTTTAAGTCTCTCATTGCAAGGCAGAATTTCCAGGGCCAGGAATCATTCTTTCAGTTGTTTTTACACTGCTTCTCCTGTTTTCTGCACCCTTTTTGGATGCCTGAGCTGAGCACTGGACACAGAATGCAATAGATCCCTCAGCAATCCCATATCAAGAAGTGACATCATTCCCTCCCGAGACCTACTAAAGCCCTTTGTTTACTTGCCCAAGGATTGCATCAGCCCCTGTAGCACCACCTTCATACTGGGAATTCACATTCATATGCTCATCCAAAATAGCCCCTACATCATTTCCAGAATTTCTGCTTTCTAGTTCTCAGTCTGAAACTGAAAATATAACCTGCATTCTTGGTTTGTGTATATGTGACCTTCCCAGTGGCTGTATGTATACACCAGCTTTCTAAAAAAATCCAGCGTACGAAGAAATCCAGATCTTGCCGTAGGAATGCTCTGTCCTTATTAGCATCACTTATCATGCCAGAGATGTTTATTTAATCTGCAAAGTTTACCAGCAGTGCCACCTTCTTCCACCTCAGTTGTAACTTCTTTTGCATTTGCCTCCAAGCTTTCAACGTTGCCTCCTTCTCTGCTCTTAAACCTCTAGCTTTCTAAACCACAACTCTGAAGCAACAATTTCCCAAAAACCTCCCGACCCTGCCTCCAGAGCAGTGCAAGCAAGTCATAAGATTGAAGAAACCCCATTAAAAAAGAAATCCCAGAAATTACTGTTTAAGGGAAACACAGAAAACTGCCCTAGTCAGCCACAGCATAACCCAGTGTACTGCATCCACTCTTTAATCAGTGCCTGGCTGTTCTCTAAACTGAGTCAAGTCCCTGTGTTGCAAAGCTTCTTGCATGCAGTTAATACTATCAGCATATTACTATAAATCATACTAACAGCAAATGCACATGCAGTATATGGCTTGTAAGCACAAGCATGCAAACAGCTATGAATCAATCTATTTGCATTTTTTGATGTACTGTAATCAATCCATAAACCAATTGTGGAAAGGATTGTGTTTTGTTTTTATGAGTGCAAGTGGTTTCATACCAAATGCTTCTCCAAAAATTAAGCTTTTAATTTAATCAACATGAGTTTTAAAAAAATCTTTCTCCCTCACAGCTGCCAGCTAGAAAGAAACAGAATTTACTTTGCATCTTAAAAAAAACCCCAACCAAACAAAAATCTACCTTGCCTTCCCTTTAAATGTTTGATTGCCATTCATGACACAATTTGCTGTAACTGTCCTGCTTAACTCCCTCATTGAAACGGACATTTCTAAATTTTTGGCAACATCTCTGCTCCCAGCTAATGTTGTTTCTGATATTTTGCTTTCCCTGCATGTATGATCTTCAGCTGATATGAACGGTGTTACCTGCTTATACCGAGAGTAGGATATTATAACTGATGACATTCACTGAATAGCCGAGAGGAGGATGTTACCTGAAGTCCTACAAATTTACGCACCAAGCATTATTTATTGTTATTGTGGAGTTTATGGAGAACCCACATCTCTTGTGCCACTCTTAAAAATTGACCTCAAATCTTTAGTCACTGGATTTATGGGGAGATTTCTTGTGTGAAATGACAGGGAAAGGGTCACCAAATATTACTGGTTAACACCAATGCGTAAACAGCTTTGGAAAATCACAGATCACCAGATTTACTCAGAGCTCCAGCTAAAGTCCCATATCTTCTACCACACACCCAGAATGCCTATTATTAGAGGATCCCTAGGAGTTTAGAAAATGCAGATGATTTTTAATATTTTGTGTTTGAGGTGTACATAGCAAAGCAACTGATCAGAATGTGTAATCCATTTTCTAAACAGTAATTAGGTTAACAGAACATATTCATCATTTAATATAGTCATGAGAAATGACTGGAATTAATCTTTTTCCTGTAGAAGCTTTTAAGAACCTTCCCCTTTATCTTTTTCAGAGAAGTTTCAAGTTTTTGGCAAAAAATCAACCCCTGAGTATTTGCATTCTAAAATACCTCTTTGGCATTTGTGGTTTAAATATCTCCCACTCCTTTCTTCTCTGTCCCTTTGGCACCATGGCTATATCCTAAGTCTCATGGTGTTCTGCCGCCACCTTTCTTGCTGATCCTTCTGTGGGGACATGGCTCTGCTGCTGTTAGAAGCACAATCGCAGCCCAGGGTGAGCCAGAGAACAACAGGTTTGGTGTGGGGCATCACATCACAATTTTAGAATAAAGACAGTTGGGACTTGCTCATATACTTCTTTTTGACAAATAACAGGAAATTTCCGTTGAAAGCAGATACCTTTCAGTTTTGTTTGAATGTAATTTTCTTTCATAAAGGCATTTTCAGGGCAGATTTGTGGAGGAGCTCTGGTAGTCATCACATAAAAATTTGATTAATGCTGTTAGAGCATAAGGTCTTCCTTCCCAGGGAACCCAAGCCATGGAAGTATGTGACGAGGTACATACAAACCTGACACACAGGACTCCAGTACCCACAGAAGCAGTTTGCTGACCCAGTGCCCTGACTGAAATGTTTTGCTTACAGGTATTAAGTGTCTGTTCACAGCAGAGTGCAGAAATAGTTAGTACACATTTTTCCCAGTCCACGTAGGAAGAGGTTTGAAGCCCTGGCCTGGGCAGAGATTGTTACATCAAAAAAATATTTGGAAGCATAGATCCAACTGAATGAAACTGCAGCTGGGCCAAGCTTGTGTACAGCCACTGAAGTTACCAGGGGCACAACAGCTGGAGGACAGGCAGGAGAAGCCAGAAATTGCTCAGCTGAATCCTCTCCAGACCATGTTTGACACGTTATTTATCTTCTTCTTTTACAGGTCTCTCTTGCCAAGGAAGTGGGGGAGAGAAGTATAGCTCAAAGAGCTGTTTACTTTCCTGTTGAATGAACAATTTTGAATGAGCAAGATCAGTCTACAAGGATGAAAACGCAACCCTGTCTTGCTAAAACAAATAAAAAGATAAGAAATTAGGCTAGCTCTTCAAAAGTTTTTCTACCTCCAGGAGAAGCAATGGGGCTTAATTCTGTCTGTCACTCACCCTCCTCTCAGGAGGAGTCCTTCTGTCAGCCACCACACCAAGAGCCTCCACATCAGACAAAGCCAATGTCTTCAGGAGTGACATGCATAGATGTCTCTGCGGCTGCAGCGTCCACAGGCAACCCACAGCCTCTAAGCACTTCAAATCAGTCAGATGATGGCACAAAATCCCTTCTTCCCTGTGCCATCATCTGCTGTGCATTAGTGAACATGTGGAGTAAGGACCAGCCAAGCTTCTGGCCTCTTTGCCTGAAATCCATTCCCTCTGCAAGGCTGAATCCACTCTGCAACCCCAACAGTGCCAGGCCTGCCTCTTGAACATGTGGGCTGGGAGAAACCAGTGGGTACACTGGGAATGTGACTTACACTGGGACCCCAAAAGGTATCTAGAAAGTGCATACTATATTAGATATTGTAATACCTAATAAAAATCCATGTGAATATTTTGCAACCAGGTGTTCCAGATCATTCTTTCCCAAAACATCAAGGTTAAAAATACTCAATTCTGCTGTAATTACGCTTCCAGATTCCCAGGGAACCAGCCAGTCCTCACCAAACATTGCAGCTCTGGTCAGGCCATTCTGCCCAGAAACAGATTTTGAATTTGGTTATATTCTGTTAAGAACACGTTCAAGGCAGACAGAGTGCAGCTCCTGGGCATACACTAGAAGCACATGTGCTGGCTTCCCCAGGCCCAAAGCTATCCTAGAGCAAATTTCCCCGCAAAATGGACTCCAGATTCCTTCCAGATTTGGGTTAAACCGATCTGTCTCTTCCTTTGCTATGCTGGCAATTTCCAGCCAACTCCCAACCCAATTGCGTATGATGACTGAAGAAAAACAACTCCTTGTATTTACAGGGAGTACTGCAAGCAAGAAAAGCATGAAGTTACATAAAGGATTTTCACTCCTTCAGAAATGAATAATGAGCAAGATGAGCTGCCCAACAGAAAGAATTGCCCTTGATTCAGTGGATTAATTTGCTCGATAGCATGAAATAAGACAATTTAAGGGAAATTAGAATTAATATAAAACATTTGTCTTCAGACACGGTTAAACAATAACATGGAAAAGTATGATAGTCAATAGGGTGTACAGAGAGGTTTAGACTAATACTGCAGCCATCTTAAAAAAAAGGTTCAGTAGCAAATATTGTATATATTTTTTTTCTTATCACAACACAGTTGCTATATTGGTAGTGGGTAACTGTACAACCTTGTTATAGAGAGGCAGACTGACAAGCATACTTGCTTCTGCTTACTATTTTACCTAACGTATTAGCAGCATTTGCTTTAGAATAGCACCCAGGAAGACAGGTCATAGACTGGCTCACTATTTTGCAAGGTGCTGCACAAACACAGACTACAAAGACTGCCCTTGCCTTCAGAGAATTTACAGTCTGATGTTTCTTCTTGCTCTGCCATGAAGTGCAACATCTGATGGGGAATGTCCACAGAACCTTTTCATTTTTTCTCAGCATGTTACTTTGAAAATCCTGCTGCTGCTTTTTTCAGTGTTGTATTATGAGGCACAAATCTCTGTGAGTGACAGGTCTCCTCTCCTTTTCCTGGCCACTTTTCTTTGTGCTTTACACCTGCTCTGTCACTTGGTCAGGAGATGACACTTTCTGACTGGCTAGTATACATAGTATGGTGGAAATAAAGCTCAGGGGTCTCCAGTGATGTGCAAGTTCACATTCCCACACATAGATAGGTGACTTGAATCCATAATTAGCAGCAATGGGTGACAGATTGCCTTAGGCACAATTTTACCACGGTATACAGTGCTACTAATGCTGTAAGCTGCTCTTTGGCCACTGCGAGCATGGCAGAACTGCCAGCATGGCCTCCTCCTGTGGAGATTAAGTCAGGAGATAAATCACCGTGGGTGGGCTTTAATACACTGCCTACATTTTTAAAGTCCTGCTGCCTAGCAAGTAAATGTCCCTGGACATATCACCCACAATATTTATGTATGGATGGACATACTCCCCATAAATATTATTGTTCACGGTTAAGTGGTTAAATGTTAGAAATAATAATAAAGAAATCTATATGAAAGGATGACTCAACCTAATCACATTCCTGACGTTTGGGACTCAGCATCTCAGCGAAATGGCTCTGTGATGGCTTACAGAGTGAGAAGGAATAAGAAAGAAAATATACTGCATTCCTCCTAGCCGTAGCTCATATCTAGTGCTTCAGCAGCAGGCGAGTTCCCGGCCATGCACTCCACCAAGGGCTGGGTTCAAGAAGGACTTACACCATGCCCAGAAGGGCTAACCTAGACAGTTCAGATGACTGTGACAGTCAATGGATCAGGCCTTGAATGGGAAGAGATATCATTTATGGCTCCTATGATGAACATCGTGTTTGAACGCAGTTACAGAGGAAGCAGGGATAGCTCTCTGCCTACAGCCCACACCCCCTGTGTTACCCAGGGTGGCCTGGGGAAGCTGCTCAGAGAAGGAGAGCTTGGCTCTTTCTGTTCCCCAAGCACCCCATGACTGCCACGACAGCACGTGTTACACAGCCCTTGAGAGCTACCAGAGGTGACATCCTACTTGGGAGCAGCCAGTTCTTCATAGCAGCCTGGACATGACTCCAGGTGGCAGGGATTTCTCCTCACTCACCTGGCCTTCTACATGCTAAACACCTAGTGCCCTGGGGCTTACGTCTCAACTCAGCACTGTGGAGAGGGGGCAAGCCTCTTCTTCTGGGACTTAGAAAGGGGCAGGGGGTGTAAGCATACACACCTCCCTCCACTGCTAAATGAAACCAGTCCCCAGCTCCATCCTAGTAAGACAGGGAGGCAGCGGAGGGATGCGACCTGGGCTTGGAGAGGGTTAAGAACAACTGACCTACGGCTGCTACTGGCTGTGCTTTGCTGTCCCAGCTGGGGGAATGCAGTCAGCAAAGAGATTTTTAAACTTCATTTTCTCTGTCTACAGGTGCCCGTCTTCCAGTATTAGTCTAGGGAACTGCACACCAATTACCTCATATATTCACTGAAAGTGCAGTACAATACAACTTATTGTTATACAGTGTCCTTGATAGAAAGCCCCATGAAATGCTTTACAGTACTATTGGGTCCATAAAAGTGTGCGTGGTCATGAATACATGTGAGGGTTCAGTCCCTTGCTCTTGATTCCTGTTCTCTGCTGGAAACCACTCTGTTACAATTCTCTCAATTTCAACACTGAGAGGAGGTGGAGGAAGGGAATATCACAGCTCTGTGTCACTGTCTGCAAATGTACGAGGACACAGAAGGGCCATCCTGCTAGACGTGAGATAAATGGACCCAAGGGACACACACACAGATATGCAAATACACAGTCATGAACACTGACCCATAGCTGACCACTGGTGACTGGCCTGACCCTTGGCACCATTAGGGCTACCAAAGTGAGGAGTTGTGCCCTCATTGCTGCAGCAGAAGGGACTGGATTTTCCATGGCAGCGCTTTGGCTCAGCCACATGTGCTGTACACAAGCAGCTTAATCTAATCTTTGCAGCACTCGGCAAATGAAGAGCATAATGTCATGTCTTGAATCACCTGTTTTCTACAGCACTGAGCCCACAGAAGAAAAGGGATTTTGCTTTCCAAAGTTCAAATTATTTGTAACCATTTGACTAAATCCATTCCTAAAAAACATAATAAAATGTCAGTGTTGTGGTTCTATCACGAGGCAGCTGGGCCTGGATTCAAACTGCCTGTGAGGCTGAAGACAAACTTAGCTGCCTAATGCAGCATCTATGCTCAAAATATCTGTGAGAGATTCACAGTGCGCCTGACTTCCAGGGCTGCTGGTTTCGGAGTCTCTGTAGAGTCAGTGGAGGGGGACAGACATGAAAATTAACGGGCCGTCGGAGGATCCTGGGGTGCATGAAGGACCACTCCTCAGCACAGAC
The DNA here is from genome assembly GCF_000690835.1 of Fulmarus glacialis. NCBI lineage: Eukaryota > Metazoa > Chordata > Aves > Procellariiformes > Procellariidae > Fulmarus > Fulmarus glacialis. The sequence goes on along the minus strand of NW_009222292.1, from coordinate 1,086 downwards.
AAAGCAGCCCACAAAGGAGAGGCTACCCCATTATCATGGACTCATCTGTCCCCCATACCAGGGGACACCTATGGCAGGTGGGAGGTCAGAACAAGGCAGGGGAACATGTTGCCCCTTCCCACCCAGTGATCAGCTCCCCTACCTCATCCTAGCCATAAAGTTTAAAGGGATCCAGCAGGTGACATCTCGTGACTTCTGAGGGGCAGCTTCCACTCTGGGTCTTTTAGAAACCATTCAAGGCCCAAGGAAGAAGGTCAGCCAAAATAGTTCTTTCTGTTGCCGTTAGCATGGCTGCAATAACACCCATGTGCTGTGGCTCAGAGTCAGGGATTTTCCTTAGGTTTGTAGGAATATTTTGCAGAAATGAAACAGGTGATATTTTACAAAAAGTACCCAAAGACTTTGATTTCTTCTTACTAGGCTGTTCTCCCTTACAACCCTTGAATTGTCTTTGCAATAACCAAAGCACAGACAAAAAAATCCTGCACTTACTTAGGCTTGATTTTCATTAAAGCCCTATAGAAATTAAAAAAAGAAAAAAAGACGAGACAAGAAATCTAGAACCTCAAAAATTTGCCCATAACTAAACTTCACACGTTATTATCCACACAAATAGGCAGTCTCTCAAATATTTTTACAAGCAGTTGTTAATGAACTGTATTGCAGAGCACTGACAAATCTAAAGAAGAATGATCTGATGCCATTTAAAAAGAAATCACAATTCTCCTTGTTATGTGGTGCCCTGCCTAGTGCTGGGAGCCCCTGGAGCTAGGCGATGTTCAGAGAGAGGATCTGTTTTGAGGATCTTAAAACACCTGAAACCTGCAAAGCGTTAGCTGTGCTTCAGTGACTGGAAGGTGGAGAAGGGAAGGGCTTGCTGAAACTATAGTTAAACTTTGATGTATTAGCATTTCCAAGGAAAAAAATGGGATGAAAGTATTTTCAGGCTGACATTAGATATGAAACATCGGTGAACACAAGAGTGGAAGAAATTTTGCTTTGGTTTGAATGAAAATTTGGATTCAAGCAGTTTTGCTGATCTGTACATTGTGTAAATAATGGGTAAAAAACTGGCTGGATGGCCGA
>NW_009222291.1:0-3588 GCF_000690835.1 Fulmarus glacialis | reverse complement strand
ACTAGGAAGAAAATTATCCCAGCCGAAACGAGGACAGTCAGACAGATTGTACGGCTGTATAGATTTATGAATTAGCTGGGAAGCTTTAGAAATCTCATCTCTCTAACTCTTCACAAAAAAGTGACCAAAAAAAACCAGGACAAGCTTTGCTTGCTTTTGCAGACGTTTTAGGTCTGTCTCATGGAAACAGAAACTGGTTGCCTGTTTCTGTTGTGCTCCATTGTTCTCATTTCCGTATGAAACTCTACTGAAGTCAGTACAGTTTTGTTAAAAAGAATTGTAGCTCTGATGCTCAGTGGAGCTAAAAGTGGTATTTCTTCACCTCAGAATTATACACAACGTAATTTATTGATGCATGTCAAATTAGATGATCGTGACACTCCACATTACTCAGAGAACAGGAAACTGAATTAGCATTTAGGAGACTTGGGTCTGTGCCCAGTACTCGTGTTGATTGCTTGGAAAGTAATTTGCCTTCACTGTGCTTCAGTTGCTTAAGTTGCAACGTGGACAAAAAGCACTTTACAAAGAAGGACAGATATTGTTGAGCTCATATACAAAGTGCAAAGTATTCAAGGACAGAAAAGCAAGCAAAGGAAGTTCCTTAAAGAACAGACTACAAGAAGCCTTTCAACTGGGAACAGCCAAACAGCCTAGTTGTATGACTTGCCAACAAATCCCCGTATGGACTTCAGATCAACCCATTCCATACCTCGTTATCTTTGATGGTGTAATGACACAAACTCTGTCTTTGTCCAAACCTCTGGGGAATTTCTTTTGCAATCTTATCTGGATCAACAACGGGAAAATTTGCTAGGTCTCTTTGAATCTGTGGAATGATTTGAGGGCAGTTCATCTCTTCCAGCCATGCACTGCTCTCCTCCTGAGGGCAGTCGCAGTTTTCATGGTAAATAGGTCCTATCAGGAACACAATTATTATTTTATTTTTAAAAAGTCATGCTATTGAGCTGTTGAAATCACAAAAGAGGATCAGGCAATGAGTATTCACTGCTTAGGGCCAAACCTTCAGCAACTCTAAATGGACGTTTGAACTTTTTTTGACTTCAATGGAGTCACGCCAAGCTACATCAGCTTCTGTGTGAGCCCTCTACATGTATTTGCCAGGCAACAGATTCACAGCATTTGTTTCTTTTCATTATTTTGAATAGTATGCACAGGACACTTATAATGAATCCATAATTCCAATGGGATTTGACAGTTTGGAGAAATAATGAGGTTCTGCAGAACCCTATCCTAATCCTAGAGGACATTCTGGGACACAGTTTGTGAGAAAAAGCCATGATAAGAAATCTGCATGTAGTGCTGCTTCTTACCTTTTAAAATATATGGAGACTTTGCGACATGTTTATCTCCAGTTTTGACTTCTATCTTCAGGTTTTTGTAGCTTGCATACATCCTGTATCTTACAAGGAAGGAACCATCTTTCCTGTCTAATACTTGCACACCAACCCGAGTGAACTGTTCGTCAGGAGCAGTGATCTTCACCTGGAATGCATTTTCACCCGGTGATGAAGTGAACCTACCCAGAGAATAAGTGGGAGCTTAATAGAAAAGGAAACACACAACAGCTTTCTTAGTCTATCCATTCCTTTTCAAGTTGACAGATTTCCAGTGACTTCACTGAGCCACGCTAGGTCTTTATGAGCACATCCTGATGTTCGCAAGCAAGGCATGATTTTTCTTAAAAGAACTTGTTAGGCTACCTAAAACATCCCACGCTGTTAGACGCATTAGGTATCAAGAAGGTTCCACTCAGATACTCATGAACACACCTCCAAAATCACTTAGTGCCCTACATGTTGAACTGTGTTGAAAGTACGGTCTTTGATTATATGGGAACAGAGCACCTTTAAAAATCCAGCATAGCTCTTGATTAGTAGTAGGTAAAGTGTAAAAAATGATGGGAAGGTAGAGAACATGCAGATAAATGGATCTTGGTAGATATATCTTGGTGTGCCATTCTGTAGTGACAGGACAAAGGGCAATGGTTTTAAACTGAGAGCGTAGATTTAGATTGGACAGAAGGAGGACATTTGTTATGATGAGGGTGGTGAGACACTGGAACAGGTTGCCCGGAGAAGTTGTGGATGCCCTATCCCTGGAAGCGTTCAAGGTCAGGCTGGATGGGGCTTTGAGCAATGTGACTTAGTGAAAGATGTCCGTGCCCATGGCAGGGAGATCAGACTAGATGATCTTTAAAAGTCTCTTCCAACCCAAACCATTCTATGATTCTATAAAAAAAAATACTAGAACAAGCTTCACTTTAGCAGCTTAATAAGTCTGTTATTTTACATACAGAAGCAAAATGTTTGCAGATTGCTTTATTTTCCAGGTATTATTTAAGGAAGTAAAGAACAAAGTTAAACTTCTCAATCATTATGGTAGCTCATACAGGGGAAAAAAAGGATATTACAAATGCCAGTGTCTTGGAAGGGAAAAAACATTACAATGGGATCATGTAATTCAATGTGTACTTAGGACATTTTGGTAAAATTCACCATACACCAATCATAGAAAAATCTCCATAAAACCAAATAAAATAATTCGAAAAATCATGAAGTTATCACATATCATTGACGTATTAACAAAGTTGGCACAGTCAAAATGCTGCATCTGCCAAATTTCTTCCACCTCTTTAAACACGGTCCCAAACATGTAGGGAGAGCTTGGGATAGAGAGAGAGGTGGTGGGAGCGGCTGGACTAACGGATTACAGCCCAGCAGCCTGGTCACCCTTCCTAGAACTTGTCCAGACATACTAGAGAGCTGCCAGTTCAACTAAATGCAGGAAATATTTATTCTCCCAAGATACGCCGAATTGGCAGCTCCCAGGCTTGCATGTGCCATGGTGCATCTAATCTGGACAACCTGGACGGAGCACTCTGACCTCCCATCTAGCTTGTACGGTCAGGGTTTCTTTCCTGTAGAAATGGAAAGCCATGAGTGTCCTCTGATAACTAAGTTTACTTATTTCCTTCCTATGAAGTTTACCTAATGGCCTATACAGTAATTCCTAAATGACTCTACTGATCTGGTACCTACGCATTTAGGAGAAATACTGATGTTCCTAACAGTGGAAACAAGCAGGACACCTGAGCAGGTATATCATAAACTAAATAGATTACTTATTGTTAAGGTTTCGACAAAGCAGAATAAATCATAAATTGTTGGTTGGACTAATACGCGTGTTTTGCTGTTGAACATTTTCATCCTCTTCTCATCTCATCCCCTTGTGCAGTTACTTGATGCTCCTAAAACGATTAATTAGCTTTTTCTAAGTGATATACAGAAAAAGTCACGTAGGGAGCCTTCACCCTTCCCTTTCCACAAGAAAATCCCAGGTAGATTTCTGCCTAAAAGGTGAAAGTGGTTCAGCTGGGACATGGGCAGGCAAGGTCGGCCTCGCCGAGGACGGGGCACTGCTGCGATCCAAGGGCGGGGGCGGCGGGACGCTCCGCTCCCTCACAAGAGATCCAGCGATTACGATTTGGACCCCGGGCCCGCAGGTATTTAAGCGGCTGCCCAACGTGGGTAAAGTCGCACACCCACGCACCCGTGGGGGGGTGCT
>NW_009222290.1:0-9200 GCF_000690835.1 Fulmarus glacialis | reverse complement strand
CCCCCCAGTTTTTTGATGTGTTGGGAAGAGGAGTGTTTTTTCTGCAGGTTTGGATTGGATTATAAATAAATTTTTATTACTATGTAATTAATGTAATTAGATTACTTATACACTAATAATTTATTTACAATGTAGTGCAATCATTATTCCCTATTTTTAATCATACTTAGAATTTCTCTTGCTTTAATCTTTACTATAAGCTGAAAGCTTATATTTTAAGATGTTTCAAAGGTGAAATCACCTCAATATATATATTAAAAAAACTCTTCAGATAACAAATGATTTTTCCATTAACAATGGAATGGCAGTTAAAATATTTGTATTATAAACTTTCTTTCCTCACTGTCACGATCAAGAGCAATACAGATTTGAGGGCTGTTCTCTTCTTCATTTTCTTTAATACAAGGCAATGGGGCAGAAAGCCCCTCCTACAGAGTGGGACAAAAAACCTTGTTAAATAGTTAAAAGGGTTGAGCTGTTTTGCTTTCCGCCGTGGTTTGATTATTTGATTAGAAGAGCTCAGCACTTGGTCTGAGCTTTGGTTCAGGTCTGAGTCTGGAGACACGATGATCTTCAGCATCCTCACTGAGGGCAGAAACACAGGTGGAACACAATGGTACCCATTGCTCTACTTATAATTGCATGAGAATCTGGGACCAGTAAAGCAAACTCTGAATTTGGTTTTAATAGATTAATCATTGTTACTGGGAAATGCTCGAATGCTATGTATGTGGTAATAAAGATTGCAGGGCATCTAACTTTCTCAGCCTGATAAGTAAGACGGAGGTCCGTGCAAGTGTATGGTAAGTTTGAGCAGTTAAGAGTCTGACTTCCTTTCTCAACCTTTGAGATCAGAACTGTACGGCGCTCAGTGCATGAAAGATGATATTTGGTGCTGGGTTGAAGCTCCAGAGAATATCACAAGGTATAAAAATGTAGTCGGTACACGTTGTGACCACTGAGTTTTCACTTCCAATCTGCAAATCTACTGTTGCAGTTCGTTTTCCATTCATGGCTATTCCCACTGGTTTGTAATTTGGGTTTGGGTTTCTGGACTTAGCTGTTCTACTTACTTGCCTTGCAATCCTTGAGAATTGTTCTTTGAATATATCAGAAACCCCTGTCCTTGCCACAGAGCATGGTCTAATAAACTGCAAACCTGAAGTGACATACCAGCAAAAATAGAACAGTGGATTTTTAAAATAGGTAACTAGAAGACAGCCGTATTCATATTTGGCAATTTGTAGAGACCTGTACTACATCCTTAAGGTCTTGCCAGGAATTTATTCCATGATCATAAGAGCTTGGAAAATACGACTCATACGCAATTCAAGAAAACATTTAAAATATTTGATGAATCATGTATGTTAACACTAATGAATGATAATAAGAATGTTGTTCCTTCCTGTTGGAAATCATAGACCTAGTACATGATCTATGTGATCTGCAAATAAATAGAAGAGCATAGGAGTTATTTGGGTTAGGTTCACCTCTAATAGACACTGACTAACCCTGTGAAGATTTTTTTTTTTTTTTCAGTTGTGTTGAATTTCCGTGCAGGATTCAGTGTTGACAGCTTTTGAGACCTTTTAAAGTGCTTAGAAGAGAACAAGTCAGTATATGCTAATTTAAAAAATGATCTTAAAAAATCCACACTAAGTCTTTTTGAAGGAATTGCATTGTTGAGATCCAGGTCTGGAGCTGTAGGGCCTGTGTCCAGGGCACTAGGGCCATAATTTATTCACAAAGGAGATCCAGTTCAGGTGATGAATTCAGTGGTGCTTATTTTTAGGGGTGGGGTAGAAATAGCAAAAGGGATTGTGTTTCTGTAACGGAACTGAAGTCAAGTGTGGATTCTTCAGGTGAATTCTGTGCAGGGACCTTTAGCCTATATGAAAGTCTTTTGCCACACCTTCATGGGGCTCCTTACACACCAAAATTAATTTCCCTTGCATAGGTATAAGCAAATTAAGATGTCTTCTCATGTTATTACACTAACATTAGAGACTCGTAGAAACTAAACGCAGTCATGAATAAAAGATACTAAGATACAATGGAAACAGCATCTTAATGTGCCAAGCTAACAGTATGAAACAAATGTGTTGCGTGTTCTCTTTAGCATCAGTGTGAAGATCTGTATCTCATACTGTAGCTGTAAGCTTTTTGGTGGTTTGAGTGTGCATATGATTTTTTTTTTTCTCTGATCATGAAAACATCGAATGCTAATTTGTTTGAGATTTTTTTATTCATTTTGCTATTCAAATGTATCAGGCTGTAGTTTTTAGGTTTTTTCTTCCCCCTTCGCTGCCCCCCCACCCAATCAGTTTAAATACATTAGGTAGGTGTAGGTTTTGAGATTTCTGCGTCTATAAAACAGTTTCATGCGACTGCTAATATTTCATCAACTAAGTTGAAATGTGAGTGATTAAGAAACCCTGCGTTAGGATCAATGACAATACATCCTAGCAGAAAATCAGTGTCCTTTATGGTTCTGCCTCTTACAGAAGCGTTTTCCATGTCACAATTGTAAATACGATTTACAGCACAGTGACCACTGTCTTACTTTAAATGGCAGTTTCATAAATAGTTTTGCCTGAAGCATTGTGTTTGGCTTTTATTTCATATTTTCCCATAATTTAATCATTAGCGAGTCAAGTCCCTTTTTACTTCAGCGGTCCTTCTGACTGGATCTTTCTCTCTGTTGGTCTATTTTGATTTTTTTAAACTTTTGTTTCACTGTGTGTCTGTCCCTTTCCTGTTCCTTTTCCTGTGGTCCTCTTTTCATTTACTTGCTGCTGTCTTCCTCCTATTCTTGTTCTCCTCAGGACTGTTTTCCGTGTTCCCTTTGTCTTAGAATCATAGAATCATAGAATCATTAAGGTTGGAAAAGACCTCTAAGATCATCGAGTCCAACCGTCAACCCAACACTACCATGCCCACTAAACCATGTCCCTAAGCGACATGTCTTCCTTCTTTTTGCATTTGTTTGTAAAGACACTGAGATCCTTAGTGAAAGACATTTTAGAGATGCAACTTCGGGATGTAAGACAGATAGGGCTAGTCATTTGAAAAGGTAACTAAGCACAGGAACCCCCTAGCTAATCTTTATGCTCTTTGCATACTCAATACTGTGTTCCAGTTGGTGTTCTTTTTGACAAGATGCTGCAGAATGGACTTGATAGGTCTTGCTAGTGGGGAACAAAGGGCTCCTCAAAAAATTGCCCTTTGCAACAGGATGCTGTCCTGAGCTCACACCCATGCCTCTTGCCAATTACACTTGGGGAATTCCTGTAGTTGGGGCTCTATGGTCTAAAAATTCCCATATGTTCGTGACTCTGTGCTTTCCCAAAGCTCTCTCCTATTTTTCATCTTGCAATAGGTAAAGGAGAAAAGGTTTCTTGCTTCTTCAGCAGCCTAGTTCTGATGGTAGGACATGGAAGCTGTTTGCTGAATGTGTTTCAGTGACCACTGACTGGAAGTTGCCAGTTTCATGACTTGTGGGAGTACTTGGCTTAAGAGACACAGAGAATGTAAATGCTTCTTTGCCCTCCCTTGCTTAACCGATGCTATAGTGCCAGCACAGCCAAGGAGAGAGTCAGGAATGCATGACAAGTCCTGAACTTTTTTCTTCCCCGCCTTCTGTTCACCCCATATCAGTACTAATAAAAGGTGAGCATCCTTTGTGCTTCCTCATTTTTTTTTCAAGTTTCAATTTCCATTTTCTTTCTTTGGAGTACAGAGAAGAGCAAATGTACATGAACAAAACTTCATACTCAAGCCAAAGTGCAATAGACACAATTGAATAGTAGTCAGTTAGGATTTTTAAGAGGAGCTTTTCTATGAATATTTAATTACTACATTAACTGAGCAAATGAAGAACATGCTATTAATATTCATACTGTTTTAGCAGTGGTTCAATGGAATTTAATATGTTTTATAGTTCATACAGCATCCTATGCGTTATGTAGGCCTTCAAAGAATGCCCACATCTAGTAAGCTAGTAACACTACAGATCTCCCTAGCTATTCTTTAATTCTCTGAATTAAGGAATGTCTGTTGTTGCGTATTTATGTATGTATGTTTTTATAGCACATTTCTTAGCAAAATTCTTCACAGTTATGTAATGGTACCAGTCTTGCATGTTTTGTTACCCCAAAATGGTTCTTAAGTGACTACACAAAGAGCTAAGGTATAAGCTGTAAGCTACTGAGATACTGAGAATGAGCCTGCCTCTTCCAGAACTCATTGTGCTGTCTCCTCCATCTTTATTAGTGTATCTGCTTCATAACCTTTTGAAGAGCAAAGGTTAGGAGGTGTTTAATATTTGGCTTGTTTGCTCCTGCTTAGAGCTTTAAAAATACTGATCATCTGAATGATGGAGATGGTTTGCAGAACAAGAGGCCAAATGCAGAACCTAAAACTGAATTCCTTTGTTGTGAATGATGTGTTTGTTCTTCCTGTGTTAGTTTCTTTTTTAAATGTAATTTGCAAGTTAATATGTTTTATCTAAGAGTGAGAAAAAGAATAATGCTTTCTTGTGGTGTTGTGACACTTAAAAAACAACTCTGGAAACAGCCTTATAGCTTTCATTTGCTTACTGAAAATAGGAGCACTCATCCTCTCGCATTGACTTCGTCTTTAAATTCCTTATGGCCCTTTTGCATTGCCAACCCTCAGTAAGACTCTGGATTTAAAGATCTTTACAAGAAAAGTGGCACGCATAGGAACAATAGAAATGTTAAAACTTCCATTCTTGACTCTGATATTGCTATTTTCCCTCTTGCTGGCTTAGGAAAAGACATTAATAGATGTTGAATTAAGACGTCATCAGTGGGTCCGTACTTCATTCACTTAGAATCCTTACAGCTGTTTTTTACTGCGTGTAGTGATAATTACTCCTGTTGGCAGAGCAGAACTAATCTAATCTGCTTTGGCTGCTGCTATCTGTGAAGGAGCCAGGAATGATTTCTGTGTTGAATTGTTAACCCTGAATGTACTATTCTGTCAGGACCACAGTGGGCCCCTGCTTTGTCTGAGTACCTAGTAATCTGATGTTAATGAATGTACAGATATTTAAAAAAAAAAAAAAAAAAAATTGTCATGTAATAGAGGTATAATGTACTCCTAGTTTGGTAACCCTGCTTTTGGGATTGGTCTGTCAAAGATGGCATATGTTGGGGAACCGTCCAGCTTGACTTACGGAAAGGAGCCCTTGATATATGAGCAGCTGTAGCTGTAAGCACCTGATTTTCTTCCTTTTATTGGATGTGGCTGAAAGAATTTAAAGGAAGCTAGACGTTTCCTGTACGCACGCATTATGTAGGAGCTGATGAAACCCTTGAGTCTGTATCTGTAGTTACTGTTGCTTTTTTATGTTCAAGGTACAATTTTGGTCTGCTGCTGTGTAGCTCTGCTATGGTCACAGTAGCTTCGCTTCGTGGCTAGAAGAGGTGATGGTGCTGTTTGGTCACAGTAGGGAGTTCCTGGATCTCTCTCTTAAATTTGGACTTAACAGGATTCAAACAGTGTTAGTATGGAATTTATGTTACTCCTATCAACACAGTTGTTGCAACAAATACTGAAACAAGTGAGAAGAGAAAAATCTGCAACCCTCAGGGCATTAATCAACTTCTTTGAAGGAAACTTTGAGGAGACAAGTTCTTCTGTTTCAGTGCTTTCTTTAACTGAAACAACTTGCACATATCAATCTTGGTGACAGAATGTAGGAAAGCAATTCTTCCAGTTAAATCCATTATGGCAATTTTCACATTTCTCTTCTTCCTCAAGAGGTATAACTGCATTATTTTCCATTTTGCTTATATTCTCAGGAACAGAGTGGAAATCAAAATGAGATATTCCCAGCTAATCTGTTCTCATCAGCATCCCAGAAAGGGACAGGAAAGGTCAGGAGCCCATGTTTTGCAGTAAGTGCTGAGGTGTAGGAAGAGCATGTAGGTATTACGGCAATTCTTCTGCCTTCCATTCTTGTGTAATTCTGCTTTTCTAAGACCATAAATGACTGATAGAAAAATCTCCCATCTTCATAAGCCTGATGTACCTCCTTGCATGTAACATTAGTATTTCACAAATTGAAAAAAGAAAGTGATTGTGCCTTCTGAGATGTGTGAATTGAAGCCAAATTTACTCATCCGATTACTTCCCTTTTATATACGTGTTTTGAATGTCTGGCCTTCCCTCAACTATTTTTGTCATAAAACGCTTGCTGTTACATAAAACCCCACCTTTTTTTGTTTATGCCTATAAGGCTGTTTAAAGACTAGACAAAGGCAAATAGCTGCAGCTGTGTAGTTTATAAAGTGGTGCCATTTAGAGGAGGAATAAGAGGGGAAGGTTTCTGGACTTTCCCTGATTGACATGCATTATTTCTGCCACAGAGGCAAGGTGGATTTAATAGACAATTGGCTAAGCAGAGTCCTTCTTTTTCTATGTTTTTGCTCTTTCGTCATAGCTTCTACGTGATGGTGGCTAGGAGCAACTGGCCTCAATTCTCGTGCAGTTATTGGGAACCACTTGAAGTCTGCACGGGCCTGTGAGAAGGCAACATGCAAAAAAGCCTGGGAAGCATGGTGATGAAGGGATGGGTATACAATGTCAGCAAAAGTGAATCACACTGGAAAAAACCCCACCTTCCCTGACACAGAGTGACAGTGATCCATTTTTTTTTTTAAATACCCCTTTATAGCCTAGCATCTATTTAGACTGTCTCAGATGCTCAGGCTTCAGTATGTTCTCTAGTTTGTCCTAAATGCAGTATGAATGTCTGTTGATCCAGATAGAAATACAAGGAAACTGCCAGCTACCCAAGCTTTCTTCCTTGCTTGTGACTAAATCACCATAGTGAAAAGGAGGTGGAAGTTGAAATAAATACAAATAGCTGTTTTTTCCACTATTGGTAATTTAAAAAAAAAAAAGAAAGTTGAAAGTGGATTAGAACTCTGTCTTTCCTAAATACTTGTCATTTCTTGGCCTTTCAGTTTTCACTCGCCTGACTGGTGTTGTTATGTTGGAATTTCATATAAATGTCTCATGGCAGAATTTGATCTTCAGAGCTCTGTATTGGTCCCTGAACACCCTTAGGAGTGCTTTTAGTACAAAAGATCCATCTAGATACTGAATATTATGGTCTGTACCAAACAGACCTTTATTCCATTGAAGTACTTCAGTGCTAAAATATATTTTCTGAGAAATACCGCTAAGATTATATGAATAGAGGATATATGAAATTGATTTTTTTTTCTTTTTTCTTTTGCATTTCATCTTTCACTTCATTAGAGGCCTTGTTAGAGAAATCTCTCTTCCCTGTGGGCAGCTATAGTCCTGCCTGTACTTTTTGTGTCTAATTCGACATTTCTATTCAGTACCCTTTGTAAAATATTTCTATACATTTCTGTCAGCACACATAACCATGTACTGTGTTGAAAAAGCCTCAAATAAATGTTTCTTCTTGTGTGAAGTGGCAAATGTTATTGTAGAAAACAGCATGCTTTTTCTGTGGATCCTAGTGTAATTTGGTTTGCCTGCTCTCTTCCACTTTCTTCCATTTGTTCAGACAAATACAGTCCCAATTATATAAACCATACCTGCTTTTTTAGGTGGTAGACTTTTTTTTTGCAAACTTGCTTTTCATTTCAATAAATGTTGTGTTAATGCCTCTTGGAAAATTAAATTCAGTGCAGAATGGAGCAGAGGCCATGAAAACTCTATCTGTTCCATAAAAACACAGTGGTTTATCACAAGAGTTCTACCACTTCAGCAGCCTGACAATGATAACTTTATCTGTTTGTTGTAGTGTAACTACTTATGCTGTGAAACATTAGGGTGCTTTAGAAATGTCTTGATAATCTACAGATGTTAATATTGAAAATGGTTCTCAGGGTTGTGAACCCCAACAGGTTGTGATTTTGTCGGTCTGTTTTCTGGGTGCTGGGTGTGCTCTCATATCATGGTATACCTGGAGGTGAGCCAGATACAAGCCTTATTTTTCACTGGTGTAAACTTTTTCGGACTCATGGCTTGTACTACCCCACTGCAATATTTTTACTGATTTTTACTTTTTATTAAGAAGTCTGGACTGCTGTCTCCTAATATAGCCATGTAATTTTTTAAAAAATAAAAGGAGCATTAACTCAAGAGAATGTTTTTAAGTTATGTTATCTTTTAATGAAAAGAAACCAGTTTGTGTACTGAAAGACAATGTTTCCTGTGGAGGAGACTTTCAGAGATTAGACCAAGTGAAAGATGTCTAGCTCTCCTTGCATCTCTAAGAGAACTGGGTACCCAACTGCTCTTTATGTCTTTAATGATCTCCCTTGTGGTGTGCTGAAGTATAATATTTTTCTTTGAAAAAGAAACACAATAATGTAGTAGGTTTCCAAATGTCCTGAGGACTGTACTTACTAATGAGAGACTGCAGACTGATGGTGTCTTTTCCTTATTGCCAGTGAGGAGGGTTTTCTTTTATAGAAGTTGCTAGATTTTAGGTGTATGCCCCTTTTTAATTTGGAGGTTTCTTTTACTAATTTGTACTTCCTCATACAATAACCACAGTGATAAAAATCTTTGTTTTCCTTGAGGAAAATTGTTTCTTTAGATGATTGCAATACAAAGTTTTGGAAATCTTTCTGAAAGTTTTCTGGGTAATATAATCAAATAACTTTTCCAAAACATGAGTAGCATATAATGAGTTCTTTTTAAAGATCTCCCCCCCTCCCCCCGCCATTTTATTGCAAAATGAGTGCATATAAATATGAACACATTTTTGGTTTTAGTAGTCTCACAGTTTTATCCTGGTAGCTACTGTGGTTAGCTTAATAGTTTAGTAATAAGCCTTTCATCTTCATTTTACAAGAGAAAATTGGTGGATACTGAATCATTAGATGCCCAACTAAACTTACTAAGCAGTCTTTGAACTGGCAGGGGGTTAGACTTTTTTGCCAGGAGGCCTGTTCTGCTAAAGGCACCATTTGGCACACACGCGTTGATGACGTGGTCCCGTCTCAAGTGCAGGTAGATTTGACAAATGCTTAGTCTGTGGTTTCTAGAGCCTACAAGAAATGTCATATAACTGCCGTGTTGTCATATGGTTATTGAATATTAGATTATAATTATGTTAAGTCTATTTAACATATGATAAGTGCACTTTACCACTTAGTGAATTAGAATCATAGAATCATTAAGGT
>NW_009222289.1:0-3958 GCF_000690835.1 Fulmarus glacialis | reverse complement strand
CCCCCCCAAAAAAAAAGTTATATATAATGGGATGTTTTAAGAAAAATCCAAGAAATAGCCAGACTTTAATTTTCACTAGTCTCAGAAATGTCAAATATAGCAATACAAATCTTGTAAAGCTCTTTCTCTAATAACTATTTAAATGCAGAAACAAAACGGATTTTTGAATGATGAACTCTGTTTTGATCAGCTGTTGGAATTCTTCTGGTCTGTGCTGCAAAAGCATAACAACAAAACAGGAAGATAGATCACATCTGGACCAATATGCAGTTTTTGGTTGTTAATGTCTTCTAATTTAAAACAGTGAAGAGAAGTGCTTATCTTCAGCACAATGTTGTAATAAAGAACAATTTATCTTTAATATTAGGTGAGAATTGTGAATGCTTCAATTGGTTAGAGAAAGGATTTACAAATAAATCGTAGTGAAAATACTGTAACATTTTTAATTTAGAGCACCTTTTTTTCCAGTTTCTAGCCTCAGCTTTCACTGCATAGCTCTAGACATATTTTAAAGTTGCTGTATTGATAGCATGGGAATCAGAAAGACTAAACATATGTGTCATACTTGGCCTTAGGAAATAACCAAAATCCAAACCAACAAAGACTGGTTTTCATAGATGTAAACTCATTGAACACTATGAAAAATCAACAGCTCTGAAAATCAGACCATTTATTCAGAGTCCAAAATGGATTTAGGAGTCATATTGAAGAGTTTATGATTCAAATTAATTTAAATTCATTAGTTTTTTATTTCAGACCTTAGTCACTGCTCAAGGCTCAGGTTCTGCTCATGTTAAGCACACACCTTGCTTTACTTTCAGAATTCAAATAGGATTATTTCTATGAATAAAGCTATATAAGTGTGTAAGTGTCTTCAGGATCATGAAATAAAACCCAAAAACCTGTAAATATGCTGACACATTTGGAATTTTAAGCGTTGTCTCCTAAACTTCAATATATATTAATCATAAATGTTTTTGTACAAATCAGACCTTTATTTACTGGCATTTCTTTGGACAAATAAAAGCTCAAAAACCAAATTACATGTTAAAGTACTTTATAGTACTTTAGTAAGATGTCCAGATTTGAGGGGCAGAGTTCCTGTTGTTCTTTTATGATGACACTGAAAATGATTCATATGTCTGATTTATGAAATCTAATTCCATCAATCCATTAATGGGATTCAATTCCACTAATTTTTTTCTATTGCCTTACCTATATAGATTCGTGTATAGATTATATTGACACACATTCATATTTTGTATATATAATGTTTAGCACACATTTGTGTTACATGTGGCTTTTGTTTAGAAACCACCATTAATCAAATCTGATGTCTGGGTGAAGTCAGTGCTATATGTTTGTTTTTCCTATTTCCTGATGACTTTTCTACTGCCTTTTAGAGATTTGAAAATTCCCTGCCATTTCACAACAAGAAAAACATGAACTGTGTTTTCTTTAATACATCCAACTTTCCATTTCAATATTTGTCTGGGAGAGGAAACATGCAGCTATATATTTCTCTTCTCAGAAACCTGCTAATTTTTAGCTACCAAGTCATTAGGATCTCATACTGAGACTTATACACAAGTATTTGAAATCTGTTAAGCCCCAATTTAAAATTTCTTTTTCAAAGAAATAGTTCCCCGTGAATCTAATAAGCTTAAAATTAGGCTTTAATTGTAAAAGAAGAAGAGGATGACTTCAAACAGACCAGAGATTTTTAAGCTAATAACAATCTGAAGAATAATAAAATAAAATTAAAAAAAAAAAAAAAAAAAAAAAAAAAAAAAAAAAAAAAAAATTAAAAAAAAAAAAAAAAAAAAAAGAAAGAAAATTTTAGGCTATTCATGAGGAAACGTCTCATCAAAGAATTCCTTTCAGCTGTTTCCCAAAGGGATATTTGAAAACTGTAATACTTGATTAATTTACATTAGAGAGGGCAAAGTGTCTTGAATATACAGATAGAATAATTTTGTTGTGACAGAAATTTGGACAATTATATCTGGTAGAATTAACTTTGCACTAATCAGGCTTTTAAAATAATTTCTAAAAATTGCAAGTGCTTTGTTTTCTTTGTTAATTTTATCTGCATGGATTTGATGTAAATATGCAATAAGTTACGTAAAGACATTCTTTACAAACACTTAGTAGCTTTCAAGACTAATTTAAAAAACATGGAATAATATACATATTGTATGGAGAGGTCTTTAAATAATAAAAAAACAGATTTAGTTAGAAGATAAAATAAATTAATATTCTAATATTCATGTTTAATTAAATGCAATTCAGTTTAACATACAAAAAAGAGATCTATACAATACAAGTCTCTGAAGGATTTAGTTATTTGAATTTTACAGTTTATAGATTGATAGTGCAAGCTACTTCTGCATTGTATGTATTTCTCATTTCTTCTGCTAAATAAAAATCATTAAAAGTTGTTCTGAATCTTTTTTGGGTTTTTGACCAAAAGTTTTAAATTGATGTTATACATATATATAAGGGTGGTGGGTTGATATGAAGGAGGAAAACGGTTCACAAAAGAAGAAAGCAAAAATTGTCATTTCTTTCCTTACCAGTAGCAATGAAGAGTACATAACACATTTCTGGCAGTATTTCATGACAGTTAAACTTCTTCTTTTAATGGTTGGAATTTTTTTTTTTTTTTCTTTTTTTTTTTGAGGGAAGAGGAGTTGGGAGAGCAATTTCGAACAGCTTCTTATTTCTCTTTCCTGTAAACTCAGATGTTCTTTGTCAACAAGGATTACAAAAGTACCTGAGTATCTCCATGAATCAGGACCCCAGGATACTAGCTGCAATACTTTAATAAAAAAGTCTGTCTCTCTGTTGACCTTTGCTTTTTAAATGTCCTGTGCTTTGCCCCTTGTTTGACTCTTATGCTGGTTTTGAATAAATTATATTTTTGGCGTTTCTCCACTTCACTTTCTTTTCCAGTTTCCA
This sequence comes from Fulmarus glacialis, assembly GCF_000690835.1. NCBI lineage: Eukaryota > Metazoa > Chordata > Aves > Procellariiformes > Procellariidae > Fulmarus > Fulmarus glacialis. Next base: position 997 of record NW_009222289.1, on the reverse strand, counting down.
AACTTTGCTCTGCCCACCTTTAATTTTACTATATGTAAAATAAGAGAAAAGAAGCAAATAAGTAAAAAAGATAGCAATTAACCTATTAATGAATTAAGTGTTCCGGGGCATTAAAGTATCAAATTTTTCTTCACAGATACCTGCATTTACAGGAACCTTGCAATACTACTGCATTTTTAGAATCAGCCTTTCAGCCTGATAGCCTCTGGTAAAATTCACAACCTGATTTGGACATTTGGTTCTGCAGAAAATGTGTGGGACAGCTGGCAATGAAGAATATCATCCACAAAAGTAAACATCTGATAAAACAATTACGTACCCATCTAGTTGCAAGTTCTAATTCTGCTTTGATTTCCCCAGGGTTTTTTTGAACAGTTGGTTGAAAATCAGATTATTCATTCTGGCTAGGATAGGTTGAGCCTGGCAAATCAGGCAAAGCTTCTCATCTGCAGTATAGACAACGTGGTGAGAGTCACAGACCCAAACAACCTGGCTAAGTTGTATCTCCGTTTCTATACTACCACCACTACAGTTTGTTATCCTCTAGTAAGCAAAAAGGACAGGGAATATGGAAGAAGATGTGCAGCAGTTAGAATTGGGTTCCCAGATTAAAATAATATCTTATATTTCAGGTCCTCCATCCTGCCAGTACAGCAGAGCCTTAGAATCATAGAATCACTTAGGTTGGAAAAGATCTTTAAGATCATGTCCTGGTTTCAGCTGGGATAGTGTTAATTTTCTTCCTGGTATAGGGCTGTGTTTCGACGATTTAGGATGAGAAGAATGTTGATAACACACTGATCTTTAGCTGTTGCTAAGTAGTGCTTACTCTAGTCAAGGCCTTTTCAGCTTCCAATGCTCTGCCAGGTGCACAAAAAACATAGCCAGGACAGCTGACCCAGCTGGCCAACGGGGTACTCCATACCATATGACGTCATGCTCAGTATAAAGCTAGGGGGAATTGGTTGGGGGAGCAGCGATTGCTGCTCAGGGACTG
>NW_009222288.1:0-12464 GCF_000690835.1 Fulmarus glacialis | reverse complement strand
GTGCTACCATCATCACTGATTGTCCTGGCCTTGGCCAGTGACAGGTCCTTCTTGGAGCCGGCTGGCATTGGCTCTATTGGATGGAGGGGGAGCTTCTAGCCGCTTCTCAGAGAAGCCACCCCTGTAGCCCCCCCGCTACCAAAACCTTGCCACGCAAACCCAATACAGTATCTTAAATCTTGCAGCTACTTAGTTTCATATATTCACATTTTAACAATAATATAGTTATGTCTGTTAGTAATTACACTGTCATAATTATACCATCATATTTTCAAGCATTTAAGGCTTTAAAAATTTCAAACAAGCTGTCATTTCATATTCCACAGCGCTTTTATTCTTTTTCTGTGACCTATGATAATACTGTTAATACTAAGTCATACACTATATATGGATGTACATGGACATATAGAGAGTATATACAACTTAGAAAACGTATCCTCAGTTTTGGATACAATGCCCAGAATATATGAGGGGAAGTGTTATAATGGAAATATTTAAAAACAACAAATATGTAAAATTGAAATTCTATGCCTGAAAATAAAACCTTCTCAATTTTTTTTCAGCATACCAATTTCAAAAAACGTGTTTTTTTAAAATGGCTACAATATTCATGAAATAATTAAGACACAGATTCCAATGGACTTCTCTATTCAACTAGAGTTTTGGCTATACACCTCAGGTTTAAAGGTTCCATTTATTTCCCCCCCAGACAAATGCAAACATTTTAGAAACCTCTTTTAATAATGGAGATTAACTTTGCTCTTGTTTCTAAACCTGCAAGATTTTCCACAGAGGTAGATTACTCAGGCCATGAAGAATGTTGTCAGAGCGCCCTTGACTGTGGCCTTAGTAGAGAAGACATGATTCTATCAGCACTGACAGATGTTGTTTCCTCTCAGGAAGTGGCCACCAAGGATAAAAGCTGCTATCTGCATATAAAGAAGATTAATTTGCATTTGAAGCCCTATATCCACTTCCCAGAAACTCCATCACTGAGAAAAATCAGGCCTGCACTTCCTTTACAGTATCGGCAGCCCAACATGAATCCACAGTTTTTCAGTTATATTTACCTGCCTCCAAGGACTATCACTGGGTATGTAGTATTAAGGCCACTACCATACATACTGCGTTCTAAACATTTGGCTCACCTCCTCCTGCTGTGCAGTGAAGTCTGAAAGAATATTTTTGTCAGGCAAATATATCTGTGCATAAGTATATTTGAGAGGAAATACATGAAAAAAAAAAAAAGACCGACTTTGGTGCGTGCCTGGAAGTTTATACAAAAGTGATTATTGTGTATATATATCCATCTTATCCACAAAACTACTCAGAAACTACCCACCAAGACCTACTTTCATCAACAGTGTGTTAAAAAAAAGACTAATATTAAGACTAATAAAAGGATTAATATTAAAATCCTCTCCAATGCATGTATAAACATATTTGCAGTGCGAGTCAAACATACATGTAACTCAGCACACGTTATAATTCATCTAACCTTAAATGGATCTGCAGTTCAGAAAAATACTGTGTATTTCCTCTCAGGTTAAAGACGTCCCAGGGCAAAATAACATGGCAGATTAACAATACAAAACAAGGAGGAGTGAAACTTGTACTACACAAAGTAGAGTATTTTCAATCCATCTGATACTCCTGAACCTGCTGAGATGATGGTCAGATTTTTCTTTCTTGGATCTAAAACAAATTATATTGAATTTCAGCACACAACAATGGTGAAACTCCTCTTCCCCAGGGCAAATTCAAGGCTTGCAAATAAACACAAATATACTTTAAAAGTTTGTATTTAAAATACTGCACTTAATAATTTGTAATTGAACAAAATCCATGGATACAAAAAGCAATTAAATGTAAAGAAAATACAAGATTGCTGTAGTCCATTTTTTGTGTGACTTTGTGAGTTAGTGGTAAATGGATCCCCTTCATGATTCTTAGAAATTTTAATATGCTGTTCTGTTTTTGAAAACATTTGATAAATGTGCCAACATGCAAATTAAATATACTGCAGACTATGGCTATAACATATTAATTCTCCTTTTTCAACAATAATTTTCATCTTAAAAATAGGTATATTCACACAAACATATATTAACATAATACATAAAGGAATACGGCCTGTTGAGTGTCATCTTTGTCTACAAGCAATCAAAAGGTGCTTATATGTCAATGGAAGTCAAGGAGTTTTTCAGTACTTCAGTAATTTTAAACTAGTCTCAAAGGAAAAGTGCACCAAACAAGCAGGTCCCTTTAATTAAACAAAATATTTTGCCTTCTAACTATCAAAGATTAAATCAAAAGCAAGAAAAATCTAAATCTTGGATTAGAGAGCTTTTTTTTTTTTTTTTAGTGCTGAGAGTAATCCCTGTAGCTGGTCTTTAACAGCAATATAGCAATTCTTTTGGAAACATTACTGGCAATTCTTTTGGAAACATATAAAGAACGTGAAATACACTTGGGATAAAAAGTTATTCCAGTGTTCATTTTTAATACCATAAACTTATATGTTTAAAATTATTCTTTTAGAAAACATCTTTGCCATCAACTATAAGATACTTAAAGAATCTGTCTACTCTAACTACTGTTTAAAGTGTTACTCTCTGTAATCATTTGCTGAATCAGTACAATTTTATGATGGAAATATCCTGAAGTTCTTAATGAAAAAAAAATTTGAAAACTAACATTTCTGTTTGTAGTGCACCTGAATAATCTCCCAACGGGTAAGTGAAAAGAACAGTAATATAACCTTTATACTGCTTCCACTGAATCAGCCTATTCAGTGATCAAACGTAACAGAATAAAAGTTCTTCGTTACAGACCGTAACAACTGTAAAAACTTGTCAACAATGAAGAAACCATCTTTTCCAGATACCAACATTTAAGGAACATCTGCCTGATATGACGAAAACAATATTTATTTTCTTTGACACTACAACAAAATCAGCTTGTGGGTAATGAGGCAGAAATATCCACTTCATGAGGACAACCATGAACATGCCTCTAACAATCAGAGGTTGAGTAAGACTAAGAATAAAAGATAAAGTTGTAGGTTTTTTTTAAAAAAAAAAAAAAAAAGAAAGGATTATTTCATAAAACTATGAGGATTAAAATGGTCAGTTTAGAAATAAAGCATATTTTGGCACAGACATGTTAAAGACTTGACTTTCACTAGCACCACATTAACAGCAGCACTGTGACCCCACTAATAAAAGCAGAGTCAGTAGACTTATCAAGAAAAGTAGTCTTTTAAGGAAGAAATTGCGCCCGTTTCTCCAAGTCACTTACAAAGGCTTGTTACCCATTAAAATGCCAAAGAAAGAAAGAAATCTGAATACCATCTACTAGAAAATATGAACAGTATTGTTCTCAACCCTGTAACAGTGAACACTGATTTTTTTTTTTTAATATGAAATACAGACCTTTACATTTTTAATAAAATTATTAGAAGACTAATTATGAACACAAAATAATTTTGATATTAAAACTGTTCTACATTCTTTGTCTTGAAGATAAAGAATAGAATAAGAACTTAATTAGCTATGTGAGTTTAAACTGTGAATAAAATGATACATGTCCTTAATATATAAGGAAATACAAACAATATAATTTGAAATTATGAGATTACTAATGAAAATTTCACTGAAAATTTATATATAAATAGATATCATTAAATAAGCCTTCCAATATTTCTATGATTTCAGTAAATTATTGCCATGCAGTATTATTTTCATTTTTAACCAGAATATAATTGACATATCTGTATATTTAATCTACATCTGTGACAGAGTAGGGAATGTAAAAAGAAATACTATCTCTTGTTTTCTTTTTCTAATTACTTACTGAAATCACCCACCACATTTCAGGCACAGGAGTGCTATAAACAGCTGCCATTATGGTCTGGTCCAATTCCTGTTTAAGTCAATGGAAATCTTTTATAGACATTAGGCTAGATCACTATATGAATCAGAAAACCCTCTACATTTATTCCTATTCCTCTTCTGCTTTTCACCTACTCCTTTCCTTCACAGTCCCCAAAAATGCAGGGAATCTATTCAAATTCTTTTTTTCCTTTAGAAAGTGATTTAGGAAGGACACTACATGTTGGTATTCCTGAATTCTCAATGTCTAATGGAAAGAATTTGAAAATATCACTGAAAAGAGTTCAAGAATATATCTGTACATATTTTCATTTTGCATATCAATCCATAATATCCTTCTAAACATCATCTAAATCTTTTTTCTTCCTCTGCTTTTTTTCAGACTATATAATAGAAATAAAACAGAAGCTTTGCTTTTCAAGCACAACCAAGCCAATTAAGGGATCCAAATTACTGCATAATTGATCGCATTTTGACCTTTGAGAACTAATCTAGGGAATAAAATGGCAGATCATTAACAGCTAAGAAAAACAATTCCTGTCTACAAGTTATATTAATCCTTCATACAAAATAAGTATAAAAATGTCTATGTAATTTACTTGCCAGCATTTTTGTGTACTTTTCATCTCTTTTACATTAAAAGACAAAGCCAAATGATACAGAATTAATGCAGTCTATGAACCTAAGTATTGTAATTCAGGTGTTGAAAATCTTTACAAGATTGAGACATTTCAGAATTGCTGCAGTGCTTTCTGTAAATTTTTCTGTAAATTTTTCCAGGAGTTTTAAAGGATTCACCTCCCAGATGCAGAGAGAAACAAAAACAGTAAATTCCAAAAAGCTTAACGTCTGTCTAGGTGGAAGGGCAGGAGGTGGAAATGAAATCTCTCAGTAAAAGGTAGCCCTAAAATAATAGATTTTTTTTGCTATATTTTTAACATTTAGATATTTATTCCATGTTAGACAAAACATACAGTACATGACTAAATACAGAGATACCCAGGAAACTTAGTTGTACCAAAAAAAACAAAAGGAAAAAAGGAAAAAAGACAAGCGAGAAAAGCAAGTGTGATAATGAGAGAAGACTACAATAAATTAACAGTACACTTGATTTTAAGCAGGTTGGGCCACTTATGCACACAATGGGAAAGACTACTGTTCACAAGCTCTCCTGTGAACTTGGGGAGGCTGCAAAATCTACAAAGGCAACCGATTAATGCCTTCACAACCAGAGATGGACACAACCTTTGAAGAAAGAAAATTTAAATTCTACAGATTTCTAGGCAGGGTGCCTGAGGTGACAGTTTGCTCAGCTCAAAGAAAGAAATCTACTATTTACACTTCCAGCATCACCAAGTAGCTAACCAGCTAGAATTTTCTAAATGTCTGTGCCTCAAAGGGAGATTCACAGGTGCAGTGGCTTCTTTAAGCTCCTTCTTGATTGCAGCAAAAGAACAAGAGAAAATATTGTAAAGTTCTCATGACAAACACAGCCAGCCAAACAGCTTAAATTATATAATAAATAAATAAATAACACTTGAAGTAAATGCCATATGGGTATTTCAGAGATCAGTTGCAAAAAGGAAAATAATAAATACATTAGAGAAAACTTAAGTCAGAAGGCTGCTTTGTTAAGCAGATGCACAACCACTCACCCAACTTTTACAAGTGTGTGTCAAATACAGTGAAGATCTGAAGAGACATACCATGCGCGATGAAAGATAGTTAACCTACAATATCTGATGAGAATAGACTACTTTTTAAATAGAGTTGGAAGACTTCCAAATGGCTACTAATGCAGGCTCAATTCAAATGCCTATATTACCCTCCTTCAAGATCATCTCTATCTCAAGCTACAGTAGGTAGGCAAGTGATTAAGCTGAAACTTCTTGGTTGCTGAATGCTATCTGCATTTTTACCATCAACTCCACATTCCTCTGGACTGTCACACTTCAGCCTTGAGCCATCCCTTAGTGCAAAGAAATCTTTAACTAAATGCTAGTGAAGCTGAAACCCAACATGTTGCTAAAATAGAATAAAATGCTTTGGAAACATTCTCTTTGACTGTACAATAGTGTCCAAAATACTGAGGTAAGAAAATGAAATACAGTTATACTTCCTAAGAAAATGGTAATCAAATAACTAGGATTAATCCACTGTAGTACCGTGTAATCCTAAGGCTAGTCATATTTATAGAGAACGTCTATCAAGCTGATTCAAGAGCTACATGGGCTTGTCATCGTATGTGACTGAAATCAGAGGCTATGTCAATACCCACAGGGGGGAAAAAAAAAAAGCCAAAGCAACCTACAAAGGCCTAACCAAATCATTACTTACTTGAACACACCAACACTTCTTTGGAATTCCTGTAGGAATTGCTAAGCATCCCAAAGTCATTACAGAAGAACAGTTTGGCTAATCCTTGTAAGAGGGTTGGTTGGTTGTTTTCGAAGGATGGGCTCAAACAAATGTAAACAAATGCAGGACAAACAAAATGTCCCTTAAACCTCTGCGTCTAAAAATTTGCAACCTATAAGCTGAAAAGTTTGCCTTAATAGCAAACTAAGAATTGCCACAATTCAATAAAAGCACATACCTTCAGTTCCTCTCACTGTAACATCTAGAACGCAGTATTATCAACATTCTCTAATTCATCCCTTCTTATATGATAAAAATGCGAACAGGAATTAAGTCCTTCTTAAACTGATGTACAGATGCAGGTCCCAGTTAATGTTTACAGACTACATCAGCATCTTTTCGAATGAGCAAAGAAATATTTTCACTGAACTTTTACAATTTGTGAAATCAACCTTTGCCAGGACAAAGTCTGTTTTAATAAGTCTCCTAAATTAAACAATTACAAAAAGAAAAAGTTGACGTTTTTTTGAAAAACCCTTTCTGACATTGCTCAAATAAAGTTTTTCATGTCAAACCATAATTACTTCTGAGTTCAAAATAATAAATAAATAATAATAAACGTACACTTAAAATTTCAACAGAAGGAAGAAAGTCAACTTCCAAAACAGACTTGAAAAATAGCTAAATGAAGTACTTCAAGTGACCCACAAGGCCTGTTTCAATACTTTTACTTATTTCATTTAGGATTTTGATTTTTTTTGTACCAACTGGTACAAATACCAAAGGTATTCAGCTTCCATCTGAAAGCTGTTTTTCAGCATCACAAAATTTTCTTAGAGAATAGGAAACCAGGTTTATAGCCGTTACTGTTAGTAGGCACTATGAACACATTATTACACATTAAGTGCTGGACCTACCAAAATGTAAGAGAAAATTATTTTTTCCCTGCTTGCAACTCTCCAGGTGCATGTTAACAAATCCATAAGACCATAATATGCATGAAGGAACTATTATAAGTGTGTACATAAAGAAGAAAAATGTCATGTCACCTACTCGTATGTAAACCTAGTGGCTGCATAGAGTGAAGATGTACAGTAGGTGCTGGTAAACCTGTAATGTTGGGGTTTTATTAAGAATTGTAACCATTTCCACTAATTCAATTATGTAAGAGAGCAATATCAGTTTAATAGCAATTCCATCTTAGTGTTTGTTTGTTAAATACAGCAATTCACACAATAAGATATTAATCAAATAACTAGCTCTACCAGTTACAATAAGGCCGTAAGTTGAATGCTGCAATAATTAACACACCCACACATTCACTTAACTTATCCCATGAGTAAAAATTAGCTTAGCTCCCTTTTAAAAGTTGGGGTTTTTCCCTTATAATTCTAAAATCACAAAATCTCTTTCGTTTACATTTTGAAAGTGAGGTAAAATTTTTTTGCAGTCTCACCTGTGGGTCACAGACTTGAAACAACTGACAACATGATGAGAACTAAATCAAGCCTAACTGTTGTACAGAGAACTAGAAAAGTACTAAAGCCAGTCATTAACAAAGTTGTCCAGTAATAAGTATGAGGATTTTTTTTTTCCCCTAGAAAAATGAAAGAGGAAAAAAAATTTAAAACTATGCCTATACTTGCCAGGAGTATTTTTGTTTACAGATCTTGAAGACTGTCTTTAAAGTACAGTGCAAGATGGCAGTTAGTAAACAAAAACGGAGAAACCAAAGCAGATGATATAGATAATTGGCCATCTAGCATAAACACTGAATTGTGAAATTTTAACTCCCTCAAGCCAAAAGTAAGTGTTACAAGCTCCAGACAAAAAGCTGTTTCCAGTGCACATTAACAAGAAGTTTATTGATCTTGCAAAACTCACAAAAAGGTCAAGCACATTTCTTGGCATCTGCTACTGGCAGTTTATCTATTAACTATTTGCATATAAACATATGTAAAGACCTTTTTCTTTCATGTCATGAAGCACTGCTGAAAAGCTACAGCTATTATATCAGTGGAAAAATGACAAGCCAATACATATTCAAAAAGTAACAGATTTTAAAACTAGTAAGAGACAATTATCAGCTAGTCTGACCTCCAGCAGAACAAAGGCAAAATAATCTCACTCAGCATTTTTTCATCACACCAATACATTCCTAGCTAATTTCTTACAGTAAAGATCTAAAATTAAGAAGGAAGCTATCACTTCTCTCAATAAGTAAATATTAAAAATATGTATATACTTCAACTATTCATTGGACCTTATGACTTTCTCCTAGATTAATCTACTATCAGCAATTTCTTCCCCCCCTAAATCATAAAAATGAATATTCAAAATTTATTAAATACAATAATTTTTAAAACAATTTTGTGGCTGTTAGCTGAACACAAAACAGTAATCCATGCAGTAATTCCATTACAGTTCACCCACTTCTAGTTTAACATTTTGGTTTTCTGGGTGAGATCTTATGAGAGGTTTCCTCCTACTTTACTGTGATAGCTAGGCAAATGTCTCAGATCATCCACTAAAGTGGACATTGTCATTTGATTTGGTTTTTGGGGTTTTTTTTTTCCCCGCATGTCTGAGGAAGACAACATACATCACAACACTCTGCACAATCAAAAAATACACCAAAGTCAAAGGAAATTATGAGCTGACCATACATCTAGATTAACAGTTGCTAATGAGATGAAGCCAACTTTTCCTGTATCAGTCTTGCTTTAAAGGATTCTCCCCCAAAAAGGACCCCTCAATTACAAAAATCTGGTACCATGATATAGTTCTAAAAACTCTTTATTTGCTCCTCTGTCCCCAACTATTCCTCACAAAATACAATGTACTAGTCCTTGTTGAAAAAACAGATTTATGTCAAGCCAGCTTCTCTGAATTTCACAGGGTTGTAACCGATCCATTCGTTTGCTTTCCTAGCAATTTCCTAGAAAATTGGAGTTTTATCTTCTTATGCTTTTCCTTCACCATTTTAAAGGTTCAGAGACAACAGGTAGCACAGATATGAACAATGTTCTAATCTCACATGGCACTTCTATATTCCTAATGGCAGGTAACTGATAAATAGATTCTGAAGTGCTGAAGTAATTTATGACTCAATCCTTTGAGTAAATTACATGTGTCTCTTTTCATATGGCAAGCACCAGTCCCAACCCTGGTATTTTCAGATTGCTGTATGAATAATCTGTGTAACATTAGTACACACACTCAGAATTACTGTGGTCACTTTGTAACATGGAATTCATTCAGTTCAGTTCTCTGAAACCTTGGGCTAATTTCCATAGCACCTAGTGCCACTGCAACGTAACTACACCAAACCAAATTATGGGCTTCTCTTTCGGATTTTACTATTTTGTTTGAGGGAAACTTCGTGGCAGCAAGATGACAGGATATCTTTTCAGCTGTGAGGAAAACAATGTTTTCTCTCTCGTATACACTGAGCTCAGAAGGGTACAAGAGCAGCAGAAACTAATCACTGTGGTTGTACATGCAGCATACAGTGAGTCCTTTTTTTTTTTTTATCTTGAAGGTAGCTTAATAGTTTGAGAACGGACTCTTATTAATGTAAATGAAGCTCTAATAGCATATTGCATGAAATTCTTTTTATTAAGCATTTCTTTGGAAAACAGCCTACAAACTGGATTAATCCACTGCACTGTATTTTCTGTAAGTACCTAACCAAAGTGACTTTTTAAACAGACTGCTGAGTAAACTTTAAAGTAGCCAATAAAGATACTTCTGGTGTAAAAAAAGTATTTCATATGTAGTTAATTTCACACTTATTTGCACTGGAAAATTAAATTTTTACTTATCAACATACCACAGAAATACTGGGGAAAACTCTGCTCTGATGTTCTACACAGTATTTTTTGCTTTAGGCAAACTATAATAAAAGTAATTGATAATTAGGAAACTGACATTATAATCCTGGTAATATTGTCTAATTCTCCAATGGCACTGTCCACATTGATGGTCCATTTCATCACAAAGAACAAAAACATGTTTTGTAACGCTTGAGAATGCACCTAAATTCCTGAATTATTTTTTAAAATAGAGTCAAGGAAGATTAATCATTTATGTGCTTTTGAAAATAATACCTTAGGCCTGCTGTTCCTGAGCACTCAAAATTCTCTTTAACTATAATGAGAAGGAAAGTAGGATTGAGTCTCTGTGACTGACCGTAACATCTTACATTGATTCATTATCCACTTAAAATAAGAAGAAAAAGTGCAAATATTTTGTGGGCAAAAATAAAGAAAAATGAATTACCTGTCATTCAAAATAAAATGCTCTGGACTATTTCTAGACAGAGTTTAAGGGGCTACCCTCAACAGACTGAAAATCTGCTTGATTTTCAGATAGCTTTCAAATCAAGAGGCATTCTTAATTTGTTTTTAAATTTCAAATGTGTTTTGAGTTGTAAATATTACTGACAGAGATGTTTTTCTGCTTCTTGTTCTCAGGCTTTTCTCATAGAACAAGTGTAATATCTAATACATTATAAATGCACTCTCCCTGACAGAACTTGTGGTTGATCCTGTAGATCAATTAAGACTTAAGCATAGCTGACCATGATGCAAATCTGATTACTTTTTAACAGTCCATCAATAATTTTTTATACATTTTTCTTCTTAAATATTGAATCAAACACCAACACCAAATCCTGTTATAATTTTGCCTCAGTGGCTTAAAGATCGCATCCACTATAAATAGTATAGTTACTTTAAATTCCTGAAGAATTGTGTCTCAATAACTACAGAAAAATTCTGTTCTAGAAAGCTGTATATAGCTACCGGTTGCATTTGTTTAAACTCACAAGCTCAGGAATGCAGAGTTAATTTGCCACACAGCAGAGAAACAGTCTCAGATTTCCAGCAATCCTAAGATTCTTGTACCTCTATGAGCACCTTTAAATTCTATTATTAATCTTCATGCTCCGCAGTGTAAGAAAACAATAATCACCTACCTTTTCCCCCTCCCCTCCCCCCTTGGTATTTCGTGTCTGTAACACAAACTTAGAGAAAACTACCTTTATCTAAGAACGTTGCTAAGGGTAGGTTCTTTATTGCAAAGTAACACCAGTAACACCAGTTAAATAAATCTTTCAGCGATCTACTGCTGACACTTTTATTACATCCCTAACACAATGGTTGAAGTTTCAGACCCATTTAAACCAGCATAAGCCAATCTCACTGGTAAAGACGCCCATTCTCCTCCCTGCTCTCCTGGATCCCTTCACCCCAGCTATTTGTTAAGAGAATTTCTACTGTTACATGATGAGCAGTCCTGAAAAAGGGCTTGCAGCTTCAGGTTCCAAGATGACATGGTCAGACTTTGTCTTCCCTGCAGTGATCCATTGTTTACAGCATTTGCAACAGGCCTTCCCCAAGTACCCTTAGGTGTGGGATACAGTGGCTGTCTTCTTGGAAGAGATCCCTGCATTCACTTAATCCTAAAACACTTACGAGGACATATTTCCCCGTTTCTGACAATTTATTGGGCTAAGTCCACTGGCCCTTAAAGTTTCAGGAAAGCAAGTTACAGACAGACTTTTTTCCTATATTATCTACTTTTAATAAGTAAGTATTAAAAAGTAAGAGTCAAAAGATTTATCAAAAGGTCCACAGCATCTTATAAACAGTATGCAGTACTCCATATAAACAGGGAGTATAAACACTATGAGTCACTGGCTGAGTCATTTTCCCTACTGCTTCTCTTGCGGTTAAAAGCCTATTTTGTATAGAATTAAACCTTCTCTTACTGGCTTTCATTGATGCCAAATGATAAAACAGAAATCCAGCCTGGAGGATCCCTCACAATTTTAAAAGGCTTAGAAGATCTGAACAATCCAGATGCAAGATGCTAAAGGCACATGGTTGTAGCAAATCACTTTGTTTCCTCACTGAATAACATTTAGAAATGTATCTAATGGATTACTTGAGGGATATACTTCTATATATTTCTAATGGCCTTGTAACTCACAAGTAGTAACTATGGAAGAGTTATGAAAGGTAATCAATCACAAGTAACTAACATGTACAATGTAACCAAGGAGAATCTCCTTCCTTTATTGGATGCGGAGGGGGAACATTGCCACCGAGGACAAGGATAAGGCTGAGGTACTTAACGCCTTCTTTGCCTCAGTCTTTAATAGTCAAAGCAGTTATCCGCAAGGGTACTCAGCCCCCTGAGCTGGAAGAC